>NW_019416636.1:30943-34993 GCF_000390285.2 Anoplophora glabripennis | reverse complement strand
TCATCTAGTGGTTGGTCCTTTAAAAGTCCCATAGCACTGCGGCCTAATTAGGCCTATTGTGCGTCCCACTACTAGTCCTATTCAGCAAGTAGATTTGTCCTTTTTACAAAGTCCAAAAGCTTCCTTGCTGACACTTCTCTCAGCTCCTTGGGTTCCAAATAGGGTCTCCCAAGGAGCGCCATTCTGCTACGTGCAAATCCCGGGCACTCGCCCAGGATATGCAGAGAAGTTTCATCCGCCGATTCACATCCTCGGCAGACCGGACTGTCTACAAGCTTTAGTCTATGTAGATGTTTCCTAAAGTGACAGTGTCCCGTTATGAGTCCTGTCACTCTCCTGAGCCGGATTCTATTCAACCTCAGTAACTCAGAGTGATACCTTAGTTGCGGATCTATTTTTTTTGGGCACTTTTTTGTATCTACTTGAAAAAAAAATTAGCTACTGAACAAGAAATTAAATTTGTGGCGGATGTTAAATTTTCATTAATTTTAACAAGAACATCCTCATCAAAATTACTGGTCCAGTCCACAGAACGAAGTGTGTTGAGGTTTTCAAACATTTTATTTAAAATTTCACTTTTATTATTTCTTTTCTTTAATGTGTTTAAGTGCATGGATTTTTTCATCATTTTCTTCTGTCTCTCCTTCATTATCAGTTAATGATGCATCCCTGATTAGATCTTTTGATTATGTATCTTTATGCTGGTCAGTAATACATAAGTACTTTATGGATATGTTTGCATAGATTGGAATGGATAAAAACATTCATACATGAGTAAATATGTGCACAGCCTACACATAATGAGCACTGCAGCGGGCATTTGTGATCTTCCTCAGATGAAATCTCCGAAACAGTATAAATATTTGAGTCTGATTGCACCATCCAGTTATTTGAATATTTAGTAATTACCATATCGGTTGAAAGAGCAGTTCTATAGCTCTTATTTATTTTACTAATCTTTGCAGTAACTTTGCCTTTGTCAAGTTTTATAATCCTCTGAAATTGTTTATCTCGGACAAATTTTGGCAAAACATGTAGTGTTTTATCCAGTCGTTTACATGTTTTACCTTTAAAAATAGAATAAACAAGTTTTTCATAATAGAGAACATGATAAATATCTACCATTTAAGTAAATGTACTTTAGCACTTTGTGCATCGATTCCAAATACATATTTGTATTGATTAACGAGCCTATTCTGTAACGAGCAGCCCACATCATATATCTGCTTTTGTAACGAGTAATAAAGTAGCTACCAAATTCTTTTAATTCTGGATCATTCTGTAATAACATATGGAAGGATTTTAAGTAATTGTCAAATTTATCAACAGCTGGTTCTTGTCTTAATACACACAATGTTTTGTAAACCTAAAAGGATAAGCCACATTAAATATATTACCTATCTTACAACAAATGTCTATAGTTAATGTACATATGTTAGATTATATAGTTAAATCGTAAATTCAACATATGCACGTCGTCTATCAATGAAATTTGTTTTCTTAAAATTAAGCACGATATCTTGCATTACATAAACAGCCATCATAACATACACAATTGATGTCCAAATTAATTGTTTTAATGCGATAAAATATTGAAAATTATGTTACCATTATCAATAGATACATTATAGAAACTGTATCATGTTAGTGACATGTATACGTCGAATTTCTTTATTTTTTATTAAATTTATCTTATTTCTCCAAGCTTTGTCAATATACCAAGTACACAAAAGTTTCTTTGTTTCCTTGGTGTTCATTACGGAACTCCAAGCTGAAAAATATTGGTCAGCGTCATCGGACATAAAAATAGTTGCTTTGACATCTCCAGCTTTTTCCTTCACCTTAAGTATTTTAAAACTATATAGTCCTCCCTATTACACACCAAGAACGCTACAGGAAACCCTTCTCCAAAGTCATCTACCACTTCTTCTTCTTCTTCTTCATTTAGTGGTTGGTCCTATTGTGCGTCCCACTACTAGTCCTATTCAGCAAGTAGATTTGTCTTTTTTACAAAGTCCAAAAGCTTCCTTGCTGACACTTCTCTCAGTTCCTTGGGTTCCAAATAGGGTCTCCCAAGGAGCGCCATTCTGCTACGTGNTGAAGGCGGTGATCGCTAGCGTTCCCCCCCTTCGACGACACTCCAGGAAGCGCGGTCGTGTACCCTCGCCCGCGATCCCATCAATGGCCCCCAGAAGCGCCGACTGGACAAGTCCCATCTGGTCCTCATTCATTCGGACCTCCGGGTATCCATGGGGGATCACCACTGCTTGGATCCCCGACAGCGCCTCTCCGTAAGTTTTGCCACGCTGTCCCGTGGCTTTAGGCCTCTTGGAAACAGGCCGGTCGGAAATCGGCTCACTACCGTCCGACCGTCCACGTTTCTTCCCGAGTCCACTTGGCCCGGGTTCAGCCGCCTGCGGAGTTAGAGTGGTACTTGTGCAAGGTTCCGTCGCCGTCCCCTGTCCTTTTCCCGCCTCTGCCTTCCGCAGTTTTTTAAGTTTGAGCTTTTGCGCACCAGACAATTGTTTCCTACCTTCCAAGTTCAGTCTGTCGACTCCCCTAGAGAGAGCAGTCACTGGTGTTTGGTTCCCAGTGGCTGTTTTATTTTCCGTCCGGTCAGCAATTACTGCTTCCCCGGCAGATGTAGGCGGTCCCCTTCGAGTTCCTGTTTTTTATTTTCTCGGTCCCACGAGTTTGGAGGAAATAAAATTCGCCGCCAGGCAGTGCCCAATACCTGACGGAAGGCTAAATACGATGGGGTTCGCCAGGTTCCCCAAAGAGATCGTTTACGATGCGACATTTTTACCTACCACCGCACCATTCAGCCCTCGGCACGATGCATTTCCACCTTGGCTTGGGTAGCTGAGCTGTTTCTTAGTTTTCACTACTCTCCCTCGACCTTTCCGGTTTGGGTGACCCTGCCAGGAGTATGAAACTCCCGCCGGTTTAGCTCTCGGGTTCACTGTAGCTACTTAAGCCCTTCCACCAACGACAAGGTCATACAGCTCCCAGGAAGGGCATCTACCACTAATACCGACCCCAAATTAAAATCATATGGATTAGTACCATGGGTAGCATCCATACAAATAATACCATTGTTACCAAATTGTTTTAACATTTCAATTTGGGATTTTGTCATAATAATCAATAAAAAATCCTTTGGTTCTAAAAACTCTTCCCCCATAGCAATATTCCCATGCTTTTTGTACAAAATAATACAATTGTCTGTACTTTGCAAAACCTCATGCATCCACATATCAACACTTTCGGCATCATTTGTATGCTTTATAGCTGTATCGTATAAGCTATATACCTGTGCTATGTTAGGAATGTCTTTTCTTGTTGTTAAATGAACTTTTTTGAAACTCATTATCCCTAATCATATCTAAAATTTCTGTAGCAGGTATACCTAAAAATATTTATGCAATAAGTATGAATACTATGCCTTGCAAATTTACCTTGCACTAGCTGTGCAGCAATTACATTTTTTGTGCTTGTATGCAAAGCAATATGTGCTATTTTCATATTGTGGCCATAATGTGTTTTATAATATAACGAGCGTTCAAATAAAAACGTGGTCAAGTTGGTTCTGAAAATTTGGACGTAGGGCGTAGCGTATAGCAAATGAACTTAAACGTCATCTGTCAAAGCGCTATATCGCCGCTATCAATTTGAATATTTTCGTTTTAAAAAGCGTTTAAAATGGTGTTTTCTCAAGAACAAAAAGTGTTTATCATAGAGTCCTACTTTAGAAATGGACGCAAGATTGATGGAATATGGAAGTATTCTATTGAGGAATGTTTCATAGAATTTCAAAATCAATTTCCCGGCGTTGTTGAGTACAAAATTTTTCAAAGTGCAGTTCAGCGTTGTGTTAATGTTTTTCGTGAAACGGGCAGTGTAACAAGAAAAGAAGGAAGCGGCCGACCTAAAAAGCGGACTGAAGAATTAAAAGAAAATGTCCAACAAATAATGGAAAATGCGCCAAGAACTTCTGTACGTGTTTTATCACAAATGGTGGGAGTATCAGTCGGTACCTGCCACACAGTG
>NW_019416636.1:14403-30867 GCF_000390285.2 Anoplophora glabripennis | reverse complement strand
ACCTATGACACACTGATGAGGACTAATAAGTCCGAAACCGGTCTGTGCCTGGTGGGTTAAACTGACAAACGACCCTAGCTGTTGTACTAGGTGTCGCGAGTATAATTCAATGCCGGTAGGGGCAAATAGCCCTCGGAGTAGTTGTTTCTCGCGGCACTGACGACTAAAACATTGTGTTACGCCCTCTGTGGGTGGCAGTCGTGCAACAAAGTACCTGCAGTTAGCAGGTCGCTTCCTACTGTAGTCATTTGAATGGCACAGTTGGGAGTCTGCACGAAAGATGGAGCCATTGATTGGCTCCCGCGTCAATGTACTTCCTCTTCGTGATGATACGACGAAAAAACAGCTGAGTCGTTTGTCAGTTGTCCCACCTATGACACACTGATAAGGACTAATAAATCCGAAACCGGTCTGTGCCTGGTGGGTTAAACTGACAAACGACCCTAGTTGTTGTACTAGGTGTCGCGAGTATAATTCAATGCCGGTAGGGGCAAATAGCCCTCGGAGTAGTTGTTTCTCGCGGCACTGACGACTAAAACATTGTGTTACGCCCTCTGTGGACGGCAGTCGTGCAACAAAGTACCTGCAATATAGCAGGTCGCTTCCTACTGTAGCCATTTGAATGGCACAGTTGGGGGTCTGCACGACAGATGGAGCCATTAATTGGCTCCCGCGTACAATTACATTTATTACAAAAAATATATAAAAATGCAATTTTATGTAGAGAAAATGTTATCATTGCAAATTTTAACCTTTCAGCCGTTTAATTATCCTTCTTCGCTTGAAGATTCTTTTTCATCAGTGTCATAATTTTCATCGCAATCATCGTCATCACTTTGATTTGAAATGAGATGTACAAATTTATTTATAGAATATTTTTTATTAATCAAATAAATATGAAATATAAATAGAATAATCACCTTAAATATCGGTTAATAATTGACCTATTGATGGACTTTCTAGTCCATCGAACCAATAAAACTGGTATTTGTTATCAATCAGTCCCAACCGCACTCTGCGGGTTCTTTTTCTGTCGGTGTTCTTAAATGCGCTTTGCACCAAATACTGCTGATGTATGTTCTTTTTACTTCCTGCAGTAGCTCTTGTTTTGTTGGCAGTAAACACGATGTATCATATCCAACATTTTTTTTTTAGAATATTCTCATTATCACTTCGCGATTTATATCATTTTACAAACAGTTCATAATGTCCTTTGTTTACGTCTGTTGATTTTAATGAATACCTACATTTAATTCTTCAATAATTTTGAGTACTTTACTTGAAGAATCTATTTGTGATGGAGAACTTTGAATTAGTGTGATGAAAGCTTCTTGAAATTTAATATTTTTTCTTAAAAGGTTAAAAGGCTTCTTTATAAATATTATTTATAAATATGAAATTTTTGGAGTGAAAAAATTAAATTTCATCACGATTATTGATTTATTGATATTTTAATAATTTGCGGACAATAAATCGTCGGACACTTATATTACTATTTTGCACAGTAAATTTAAAAGTGAAAAAAATGAAAATTAGATATGTGGTAATCGATTTATCATACCCCGTGAAAATTCCGATTTCCAGCTGTCGGACTGAAAAAACGCGGCTTGAAATTTGTCGGACAACAATACATTTTCACTTAATTAATAATTATTTACAATTAATTTTACTAAAAATTACCTATGTGGTAATTGATTTTCAATACCCTGTCATTTTGGCACGTTTCGGCCGGTAGACACGTCAGTGTCGGAAAAATTACTGTCGGAAAAATTTAAATCGGCATATGCAACAAAGTTTCCAGTAACTTGAGCTAAAAAAAGATGTGGTCTTGACTTTACAAGACCCCGGGAAATTGCCATGTTTTTGGGCTTTTCCGAGTGGAAAAGCGGAGGAATCGAGAAAAGTCGCAGAGGAAAAGTGTGGTAGACTCGTCAAAACGAAGCTCCTCACGAGTTATAAAGTATGTGAACATAGCATATTTACAAATGTAATTATTAATTCATCATACCTTATGATATTATATCATTTTTTAACATCGTCTTATTCATAGTGAAGAGAAAATAAATGTCTTGGTAGCTTTGAAATTAGTTTTTTACAGTATACACAGAACCCTTTTTTAATATTTGTTCTTGATGGTTGCACTTCATTGTGAATGGCCTCTTCGTCGCATCCTTCTACTGTTGTGTCTTGATCTATTACCGAATCGTCTATATGAGTATTTATAGGCTAGACCTAAATGATAACATAACAAGGAAACTATGTTACAATTGTTGAAAGTGATCTCCTCCAACCCTTATACATGCGTCCGCTCTTCTAATTGATGTCCGGACTCATTCGAACACCACCAGAGTATTTCTTACGGTTTCAAAGGCATCTAATATTCGATTTCGTAAGTCACCAACGGTATTCATTGGTGTTGTATACACTAGAGATTTGAGATGCCCTCATAGGAAAAAATCTAGGCGATTTAAGTCAGGGGACCTAGGAGGCCATGACCGAGGTACACCCCGTCCTATTCACTTGTTGTCATACACTTCATTTAAATACTTCCAAGCCAAAAAAGAAAAATGTGTTGAAGCGTCATCATGCATATACTACATTTGATTTCTCAGCGAAAGAGGTAATTCGTCTAGTAATAAAGGCAATTCGTGTTGCAAAAAATGCCAGTAAGTCGCCCAGTCAAAATGAAAGAACTAATCAAACGATTCCCAATTATATCACCCCATACATTTAATGAGAACTGCTCTTGAAAATGCGTTTCTATAATTCCAGGTGAATTTTCTTCAGCCCATATGTCATTGTTATGAAAATTTATTATTGAATTACTTCCAATTGTGAACTGGTTCTTGTTGTCATTTGTTTAGGTTCTGAAGCCCTTGGTGTAATATAATTCACTTCACTCGACCTTGCGTTTGTATTTTTAAGTTTCAAAAACGCATGGTGATGCTTATTTTTTAGATGTGCAGCTAAATTCGTCGTATTGCCACTGGTTTTATATTTTTTCCACACAGCTTACATGAAACGTTTTGTTTGTCTATTTTTCTGAAAAGGTTCCATACAACACTAGACAAGACATATAAAACAGAAATCCACTGCAATGTTCAAATTATTTTGTTTACGTGAATTGATTCACAGGTCAAACAATTCTTGTTTCCTTTACTTTTTTTTCTGTTATTGGGTATTTCTATGGCCCTGACTATGAAAAAAATACTGGGAGATTTACATTTTGAAATATGCAGTTTTATTATTTTGACGAAAAAATACAAAAAGTTAATACATATTGTAATGTCTATATTTTTGGGGTTCGTAGTAAAAGAAGAATTACTTAGTCACACCTTTATTTTCTGCTCTACACAACTTGACAGTATCACTACTAGGTCGGAACTAACTTAAATTTTATGCGCGTGACCTATACTTACCAACTATACAAAACACTACTTCCTATTTAATTCGCGCCCTATTTAAATATACTTATTTACAATATACTACATATATGTTAACAAAATTTCTATTGAAATATCAAATCAAATGATGTTTTATAATATTTCCTTGAATGAACGACTTTAGGTAGATCTCGTTGCAAACTCCAGCAGTAGTCTGCCATCATATGTGAGCCCCACCTTCCCTGATAACGCTCTTCCATTGTCCGAAGATCCTGATAAAATCCTTCACCCTGCTCCTCACTAAAATCACCCAGATTTTGTGGAAATCGGTCTAAATGCGAGTGCAGGAAGTGGATTTTTATGCTCATGTTGCACCCTAGCTCTTTTAAGTTCGATAGCATGCACTCTACAAGCTCGACATGGTCGTCAGATTTCTTTTTGCTTAGGAAATTACTCATAACCAAAACAAATGCTTTGGATTCCACTTCAGTCATTGATTTGACAAAATTAGGATCTTTCACGAGTTGCCTAATCTGCGGCCCATCAAAAATACCAGGTTTCAATTTTTCTGTACTTAATACTGGAAACTTTCATGAAAGAAAATTGAAACATTCGCCACTTTTGTCAAGCGCCTTCATAAACTATTTCATTATGCCGAGTGTAATATGAAGTGGTGGAAGTATGATGCGGTGTGGGCTAACTAAAGGAATGTTTATAACATTTTTTATACTAACTTTTAGCTCTTCCCGCACTGGCCAAACTTTTTGTGACCAATGGTGATGTTTGTCACGACTGTCCCAGAGAAACATGAAACAAGGGAACTTTGTGTGCCCCCCTTGGTGACCTAAAAGAAAGTTAACCATTTTCAGATCAACACAAATGATCCAGTTGTCGTCTTGATACATAATTTTTTCCATAACCTTTGAAACATTTGCGTATTCTTCTTTTAAAGTAGTCGAATGTGCAATAGGTATGGATCTGTACTTGTTGCCGTTATGAAGCAAAACACACTTTAAACTTCTTTTGCTGCTGTCTATGAAAAGACGTCAATCACTAGGTTGGTACTTTTTTAATCCCATATGTTGCAAAATACCACCAACATCGTTACAAAAAACTAAATCATTCTCTTGAGAAAAATACGGTAACAGGTTTTTTTCTGGTTGGTTTCCGGAGTAAGCAATTTTTTTTCTTTTAAAGGAGATGCTAAAATTTCAGAAGCTTCTTTCAGTAAGTTCAGATCTCTTACTAAGTCATTTAGTTCTTTCTGATTAAATCGTTGAGGTTCTGAAAGGATAAATTTGTAGTCTGGATCAGAGTTTTCTCTTGATGTATTTCGTTCGGGTTCACAGAGATTTGGATCATCAGAAGATTTAGATGTGCTGGGTTGTACCTCTCGTGATTTGAATTGGTGTCGTTGAGCAGAAGATAAGTTAGGATATGACCATTTACTTCGATTTCCAGGGTTAATTCTGTTCATTTTCACAACGCAGAAGTAGCAGTCGTCATAATGGTTTCGAGGTTCTAGCCAAATCATGGGTGTTACGAACATTATTGCATCTCTTTTTCCACTGGACCATAACCGTAGACATACCACACATTTCTGGCATACAACATGAGGAACCCACGGCTTGTCCTGATTACACAATTTTATTTTAAAGTATTGGTGATACGCAGTTTTCACAAAGTCCGATAAAGGTTTTCGACATTTTTCAAATATATATTCACCACAGATATAGCAAAAACAATCTGGATTAAGCACACATCTTCTTGACGAAGCCATATCGAAAACAACAATAGTATATATTTTAGTGTCCAATAAATAACGAAAATCAAATTAAAAATAGTAAATGAGGGTAGTTAGCTATAACTCAAAAACAAAAGCTGTTAGGGAAAAATTGTTGACGTATTTAAAAAAATACTCGTCATTTTGAGATAGAAACAAAAAAAATCGCAGGAAACAAAGAATTTTTTGTCTTTTGTTGACCAGTGATTATTGATTGATTGTTTAAGAACTAGGTAAGTACTCAAGTGCAGAAATACGCGCGCGTTGAGGTTATAATAAATAAGTCAGTCATGGACCATGGTAATAATACGGACGGACAGTTGAAATTGGCAGACAGAGTTGCCAACTTAAAAACCAACTTAAGTACCAAATTAAAAAGCAGCAAATCGAGTCGACCAAAAACAAAAAAACCATAAAATGTAATTTGTTAAAAAAAATGTTAGTATAAAAAGTATTCCTTAGGATTTTTAATCATAAAAAGTACTTATAAATGTTTATCGGTCTGAAAAAAATATCGATTTTTATACCTTTTCGATAGTTGGAATTTTATATCGATACATCGATATATCGAAACATTAAATATCGCTCAAAAATATCGGTACATCGAAAAAATAACATCGATATATCGATGTATCGATATTTTTCCGACATCCCTACACTAGACAGTCTCACTGATCTACAGGATTATTGACAACTTTTAACGCACGCAAATTTTTTGGAAATTATCTAGCAAATGGCGCAAATCATTGTAGGATTCTTTTTGTATCGTTTGTATTTCAAAAAGACCTTTTATGTGATTTGTTGTTAAAAGACGTTTATTGCCATACCTAGCCATTACGAGAGTCCATGCTTCTTCGTAATTTGCGTCGGAAAGCTCAAAATTTTGTATAATATCGCGTGCCTTTCCCTTTAGCGCCGCGCGTAGATAATAAAATTTTTGCACAGGAGCGAGAGAGTTGTTTTTGTTAATAAGGGTTTCAAAACTATCCCTAAAGTACAGATATTGCTCGTGGGAGCCGTCAAAACTAGGCAAATTAATTACCGGTAATTTGACTGTTGGTGTATATGAATTTTGCGGTGGTGAATTTATGCTGCTGCCACCGGAGGACGGCATTACTATATCACGTGTTATTTGTTTTAATTTACGACTGGCATCGGAAATGACCTTGTAGAATTCATCCTCAAACTTCACTCTCTCCGCTGCCTCAAGCGGAAGTCGCTCATTGTCGACTAGATTTTCAATGTTAGTTTGCACGGAATTAAATTTGTTAAATAATGTCTCGGCCTTTTGTAAGCGAATTGAGATTTCATTCACTCCATCGCTTTCAGGCGTTATCGACTGTATGAAATTTTTGAATCGAGTAAGTCTTCCTTTTATTGTGCCTCTTTCTTTGACTAACGCCACAATGCAATGACCTTGCATCAGATTCGCGCGTAGCGCCTGCGTTCGTACGTCCAATACGTTGGACCGAGGGTTTCGCTGCCGGAAATCTAGTACATATTTAGAAAACCCGTAAAAACCCGATGTCCAACATATTGGACATCGAGACTCAGGGTATACTGAAAATGATAAGATTACTTTTTTCTATTGGCATCAATCTTTCCTTATCTCTGGAACTACACTATTCAGAACAATGGCAACGTCCTGCCACAATTTTTTAGCACCTTTTAAAAGTGAAATTATTACTAAATTTTACCAATATTTTTACATTCTCCTTATTCTAAAATATAATAAACTAGTACAAAAAGTAAGTTAATATAATAATTCTAATTTGAATGTCGAAAAGCTCTATTTGTAGAGCAATTATAAAAGAAAAAATTAAAAATAGTAACATACTCTATCCCACACTAACAAATTCAGTTACGGAACTGCGAAGTGCGAATTGGTACCAATGACACTTCATTTAAGATTATTATTTTGTAAGGTTAATTAAAAATGCTAGTGTTTTTTATTCTATTGCACATTAATCACCACTTTATTTGGTAACTCTGCACAGGATCTTTTCTTTCACCCCCTCTTATCCCTTATTTTCAAGAATAAATGTAGGGGTTAGCAAATCATTTGGATCTGAATTTAACTGGGTTAATGGCCTTGAATTTAGAAATGACTCAGTTTGGGTAAGTAGGGTTGAAAATTCTTGATACGTTAAAGTTACATTTTTAAGCACACGTTTTAAGTGGTGCTTGGTGCTTTTCACTCCAGCCTCCCAAAAATTTGTTGAGTATGGAGTTATAAAATATCAGTCAATACTTTCTTTAGAATGTAGCTTATCTGTTGACTGCAGACTGTAGATAGACTTCAAGAGCGGTTCTTCACCACAAGGACCAGCAACAGGTTATAAAGACTAACGGTAATCTTATTGGTTATACCACCACAAGAACCAGCTACAACCATTCGGAGAATGCCAGAAAACTCTTTATCACGACCACAGCGAATAGTGACAATTTACTAAATCAATTGGGGCCTTCAATTAGATATAAGTTAAGAGAATAGCAAAACAGGAGAACCTGGTACTTACTCGACTTCCAGAGTGATCCAAGAAGAAGAGGGGCTTGGATTTATGTGAAAATCTTTAGCTGATGTTATCTAACTCGTACAGGAAAATTGTTCAGATCCAGCTAAAGCTGAAATTGTGTCTTCAACGGTAAACGATATAAAACCATCAACACAAAACAGAGACATAGTTATTTTGCACTTTTCTACTAATATCCCGGTATGTGGAATACAAACGCGTTAATAAAATGTAGAAAAATTATGCACAAGTGGCTTTTTTTTATGTCAGATTTGCTGTTAGTGTAGTTTTGAATGGCAATTCCATAAGATAATTAAATTTTTTTCATAACTTTACCAGTTAGATCTTCAGTTTTCACGTTCGGTGGTGGCGGCGGTTCTAGGCTTTTTCTACCGAGTCTCTTCTTCAGGGGGCCCTGGTGTTTTGCTTTTTCTCCCGCGCTTCTTCGGGGTCTGTTCTACGGACGGCCCTGGTGCAACACTTCTTATACCACGTTTTTAGCTTCTGCAGCTATCTCATTTTTTTAATGAGAATTCGCAGCTTCATCTTTTTTCTTAAATTTCTTTCAGATGTTAACTGCACACTCCTAGGAGTTCTTGACTTCATTATCGTACCAGTGACCGTGATCTTTTTCACAAACATGTGTTCCAGGAGGGGTATTGTAGTGAAATATCTGTCAATGAAAATATGTGTACCTTCTTTTTTAAGTTTCAGATAATCTTATGACAGCTGAAAGGCCAATCCCTAAGTTTTTTGATTTTTCATTTAAAAATATATTTTTTCCTTGATAAATTTCAAAGTCGACAGGGGTACCATAGACAAAATTTTTCAGTCCCTCGGGGTTTGGTTTATCTCTGACAAATTGTTTCAATCTGCAAACGCCGGTGAAGGGAATCATTTGTTTGTCGATATAGAGGGCGAATATTGTACAAACGTCAGACGATTTTTTTCCAGTGTTACGTTACCATCGATAACAACTTTTAAATTATTCCTGATTAACTTTGGTTGTTTGTACCTAGTACATTCCGACTTGGGGATATTTCAAGCACGACATAAGTAAGGAAATGGCAAAAAACTTTTTAATTTCAGGTAATGTTAAATTCATTGTTTTCCTTTTTCTTCAAAAAATCTTACATTAGTACAGTATATATTCAAAAATTTCATAATCTAAATACATTTTTATACCTGACCAGTTGCCGACATCTTCTCTTTAATAGTAGGACACAGTAGAAAAATAAAAAAAATTAAAGCCTGTTAATAATCATTATTTTTTTAATTTTTTTTTTTACATAAATGTGTTCTAATGAACACATTTATATACACATGTGTTCATTAGAACACATTTATGTATAAAAAAAAAATTCAAAAAATAATGATTATTAACAGGCTTTAAATGTTTTAATTTTTCTACTGTGTGCTACTATGTATACCTTAACCGATTTATCCATTAGATATTTATAAATATTCAACCGAACTCTTTTATCTATTACGTATCAATTTTCCAGAACTGTATCACAATATTTACGTAAATGAATTAAAAGAATGGGCAAAATGTTCTTTGAACTTAACCTCTATACCATTCAAATATCCGAGATTCTAAGAAATTGTACAAATCTATTCTCTACTAATTTTACATTATCACTTGCATAGGACAGTCGTTTAGTCTCATCGTGCTCCTTAAAATTAACAAATAAGTTATTACTTTGCATTTACAAGCAGTACCTATACATTTTTCTGACAAATGGTACATTTTGGAATATCAATTTTACTTAAAATATAACCAGCTGCATAAGTTGTACCTTGATTTTCTTATCAGTCTTAGTATTGTTTAGGTTAAGTTGATGCAACTCATCATCACCATCATCACAATAATTCAAAATTTATTACCACTTAAATCTGAATTATTTTGAAATAAAAATTGACAAACATTTCTTAAAGGACTACAATTATGATCTATACAATTTTTAGAAGCCGATATTGGTACTGTCAGTGTATTTGAAACTATTGTCTTTAAAACAGCTACAAACTGATGGCAGGTTGGATTTGAGTTAGCTATATCGTGATGGTGCATCTGGCCAAAAAATTCTTCACTGAACACTGATTTAAGGCTCTTAATGAAAGGCACTTTAAAACTTTCTGTATCAAATAATTCCATATAAATATACCGAAGTGATCTGATTGTTAACTGCCATCCTTGAATAAAATGAAATTGTTTAATATAGGCCCTATTACTCTCAATATCAATTAATTTCTAATTTGAAATTTTAGGTAATAAATTATTCCAAAATCCTAGATGTAGACTCATGTGATAACGCACACTAAAATTTATTTCCATTAAGCGGTATAAGATTAGAAGATCAAACGAACTTACCTAAGTGAAGTTCGATCCTAATTATATGAAGCGTCTCGTCCGAGATGATCACTATGTAGTACCCCCACTTCACCCCAGATGTCACCACAATTTTAAAGCAAAAAATTTCGAGTTTCCATTCTATCTACATTTACCATGGTAGTCCGACAAACCCCCGCGCTCGCAGCGCCATCCATTTCATTACTTCAAAGCTCTTGTCGCAACTAATGATCACGAGAGGGTCACTGACAGGGTGGGTGTGATCATCTCGGACGAGACGCTTCATATAATTAGGATCGAACTTCACTTAGGTAAGTTCGTTGATCATCTAATTATATTCCGCTTCTCGTCCTCATGATCACTGTGTACATGTTCAAAGCAGTTGCGACAACATTTCTTTCAAATTTTATTTTTTTCATTACATTTTTATTTCCTACACTTTACATGAATTTACTAAAATATGACAAGTTTAATGTACTAAGTTTAATATGGTTTTAGCAAAAACATCCTTATTACATAATGGTCTATTATAAAATTTTGCAAAAGTTCCAGATTCAGCAGACCAACCCGCTGTATTGCGAATCACATCTATGTTAACACCACTTCTATTTACAGCTGAAGTAGAAGCATGCCTAGTGCTATGTGCTGTGAACACTTCTGTATCAATACCACTTGCTTTTAAGGTAGACTTTATCCAACGACTCAATGTCTGAGAAGAAGCCTCTCTATATGGTCTCTTAAAAGTTATAAATAATCTACCATTAGCATTCAGAGAGGATCGGAGAGATTTTGTTTTAGATATATAATTATACAATGTATTTACAACACAAAGACTGGGATTTTCAGTAAACCTTGGTAGAACAAGTACAGGCTGTACCCTCCCTTTATTAGAAGTCTTCAACCTATCTGGAATCATAATCTCTATTCCTGAGGAGGTCTTAGATATATTTTCAATTTGAATTGATGCTAAGGTCTGAACTCTATGTGCAGTTACAAGAGCTAAAAGAGTTACCAGTTTATATGTAATTTTAACTAAATTTAGGTCCTCGTTAGGGTAAAATTTTTCCAAATATTTCAACCCTATTGAAGGGTTCCAAGTGTAATCATACCTAGGGGCTGAAGGCCGAAGATTTTGTACCCCCTTTAGAAATCTTTTAATTCTGTAATCATTACCTACACTTGGCGACATTATTAACGATAAACTTGATCTAATGTTATTTAATGTTCAATATGAAGCTTCTTTTTCAAAGACTTCTGTTAAGAATTGCAAAATGACAGGAATTGAACTATTGAAAAAATTATTTTTTGTTGTTTTACAAAAGGACCACCATGCCTTAAAACCCTGATCATATTGTTTAAGCGTTGAAGCTGATACGGATGAAACAAAAATGTTAATGGATGAGACTGGTAACTCTTTCTGCCTTTCTAGACAACACCTGCCACTAGGGTAAGACTCCTCCATAGGGGATGTGGATTCCTATTAAAAGATAACAATTTTTTATCTGGTAAAAACACTAACGGCTTAGATTTCAATAATGTTAAAAATAAAGGAAACCAAGGTTGAGAAGTCCAAAATATCACAACTATGATGCCCTGAGCACCTTCCCTTCCTATTTTCCTCAGCATAGGTAAAACTAAAGAAAATGGAAGGAAAGCGTAAAAAAAACCCTGTCCAGTTAATTGTAAAGGCATCTATGACTGTGCAACCTGGATCTCTCTTCCAGGGAGCATATTTCTTACATTTTGCATTGATCCTAGAAGCAAACAAGTCAAAGTCAGGCTGGCCCCATTTTAAAACAATTCTCTTAAAAACTTCCTGATTTAACTGATATTCTGTTTCAGAGCATATTCGTCTAGATTCAAAGTCAGCCTCAATATTATCTGAAGATTTAATGTAAGAAGCAAAGATCCAGATATTTCTAGATTCACAAAATTGCCATATTTTCCTTGTTAATCTATTCAATTTTTGAAAACGAATTCCTCCCATGCGGTTCACATAAGAAACAGCAGTGGTATTGTCCACTCTCAACAAAATGTTAACATTATTCAATTTTTTAGCATAACATTTTAAGCCAAAAAGGACTGCTAATAATTCTAAATAGTTAATATGATATGTTTTCTCTATATCAGACCATTGACCTGAAGCTCTTTGATTGTCACAAAATATACCCCAACCTGAGTTTGAGGCATCTGAGAATATTTCTAATTGAAAGTTATCTCTTGCAATAGTATTTTTTCCATTCATTATTTTCGTCAACCACCATACTATATCACTCTGTATAAAATCTGGAATATCCATTTTGTTGTCGTAATTACCCCCCGATCTCAGTAACACTAAGAATTTAGCTCTTTCAAATGTTTTTGTGTAAAGCCTACTATATCGAATAGCTGGACACACAGATACTAAGGTTCCCACAATATTCTAATAAAATCCAAAATGACATTATTTTGACGAGATCTATGTTTAAAGTCCTAATCATAAAAATTAATCACCCTGTAC
Organism: Anoplophora glabripennis; assembly: GCF_000390285.2. Lineage (NCBI taxonomy): Eukaryota > Metazoa > Arthropoda > Insecta > Coleoptera > Cerambycidae > Anoplophora > Anoplophora glabripennis. The sequence continues at coordinate 18,338 of NW_019416636.1, read as the reverse complement.
ATGAAAAGGGCCTATATTTGATTGTTTGTACGCATAATTTGGGCGTTCCGCGGTTGGTCAAAATTATTAATTAAATTTGATACAACATTGCTTTTTATACTTGAACTTGTTCCTTTTGAGTTTGCCTCATTACTATTTTCCGAAAAATCCATATTAATGTTATTTTTATCTGCCCCCCTTTAAGCTGTTAGCGCCACGTGGACACGACCGTTCCCGTTAAAAGCTTGAGAAGGAATGACATGAATCCTTAAACTTGCCATACTTTTACCAGCGTACAGAAAGTATATCAGAAAGTAAGGACACTCCGAGTCGGCTCCTTTGATGTCGTTGCAGTCAATCTGAGTGACCTTGATCAGAACATAACCTGAGAAGGGCATCTCTTGGCGGGAGTTTCTATATTATGAGGGCGCATTTTGTAATAATTCTCTTGTCAATCATACTGTGTACATTTTAAGACTTGCATATTATATACAGACTGTCACAAATTTCTTTTCAATGCAGGGATCTCGGAAACGGTAACAGATGCGAAGTCAGTCAAATAGGCGCAAATATTCGAAAAGAACCGAAATTTAGGAAATCCTTTTTTGTTTAATTTTAATCGTATTTTTTCTTTGTAGCATTTAATACAGCATAGCATTAAAAATAAAATAGTAATTAGTATTTATATAAAGCAAAATATATATTATTTAGTAGATTTTTTTAATAATCTTGTTTATGTGAGAATGTATTCAAACTTGTTTAACTGATGGTCGTGAGGCACAAATATTTAAAATTAAAAAGTTTGGTGTGAAAAGTGAAGCAGTGAGTTTTTCAAATTTACTAGGTGAAATATGTGGCATGTGTTATTTTCCAATATTTATAATTTTAGTTTTTACGTAGCTTTATTAGTTTTAGATTATTCTTATTCAAATTAGTTATTTTTTTTATTTCATTTCTTCACCACGGTAGCGCAGTCGGTCGAGAGTGCGGTGGCAAGCATTTCTCGGCTAGGCTTCCTACTCTGGTCCGGGTTCGATCCCCGGTGTCGACACTGGCAATGTCGATGGATAGTGAGTGGGTGGGGTTGTCTCATTTCTGTGGTGTGTTTTTTCTACAGTTACATTAACGTCTATCACTTTGTCAAATTTGCTGCTTACTTATTATTTAAATAGCATTCACAACATGGGTAATATGTTTGTAATATATATCTCATGTAATTAATGTACAAAATGAAATTATTTGGTGTTGGAAAAATAAAAGACATTATTTTATTAAGATTTATTTATTTAAATAAGTAATTATAATTTTTTTTTCTCATTTTTATTATGGTTACATTTCAGTCAGATAACAATGATAGAGCTGCCGTAATGCTCTGGCCGACAATTTTTAGCCAGAGCATTGATCATATCTCCATATAATTATTTTCCTATGAGTTTTTTGACCTGACTCATCAACACTTTGAAAATTTTTGTCAATAAACTTTAACGAGTAATACATATGCATTCTACTACCTATACATATAATTTTCATAGATAAGAATATGGAAAATTATCACAAGTATAAATTGAGGAGATTGAAATAATGTTAAGAAATTTCCCAATACATTATTAGTGGCAACGAAGCGTTCAAAATTTGTTTTAAAATTTTCCTCCAGTTCACAAATATAACAAAAAAAATATATCATTCGGCATATATTATCATTATTATTTATTGTTATGGTATAATGTGGAGTGGTATAGTTGTGGTTTGCCCCAAGTAGTGAAGCCAATTATAATGTTATTTAATGTGGTAGTGATGTTAAGTGGAGTGAATAATTTTTGTTTATGTGTAATGGTTTGATGTACGTTTAAATGGGTAAGTATACGTTTGGACACCTTTTGTTAGTGTAGACTGAAATCTGTGTGTGTTAAAGGTAATTTTAATGGGATGTAGGTTCTCAGGATAAAGTTAAGCAATAATAATTACAAATTTCATAGAATTATACCTTGCTTACCTTGGGTTTGTTATCTCTCCTCCGGCAGCTTTATCTTGTATAAATACTATTTACAGTGTACACTTTATTTCAGTGTAGATGGAAATATTTGGCAATCAATGGTACACTGTCTTTCAAAATCACTTATTAAGAATATTAGCATGAGTTCTCAACTCAGAGAAGCGGTTCAATATTATTAATAATTATTCTCACTATAGACTTAAGTAGGAAGCAATGAATGAAGGCAAATATTTAAAAATTTTAACAATGTGACATTTATTCACCATTCATTTGAAAATCAGAACAATATTTAACGAAACACAGAAACTAGACGTGGTTATGAACTTTTAAATCAACAAATAAATGATAAAAATATTCTTAACTATACCTAACGTAATTTTGAAAAGATTTGGTTAACCAATTTGAATTTTTTTAATTGCATAACGAAACAAATTAACTAAATAATGAACAAAGAAACTTAACTAACTCTTATACTACGAAATGTCCTAAAATATTATTTGAATTTTCACTCACTGAGAATGTCTATGGTTTTAAAAAATCTTTGACTATTCACAAAAATGTTTTTATTTGAATTTGGAGTCACTCTACTTTCTGTTTCGGCGAGTATGATTATGCAACTTGACTTACATTATCGTTGTCACTATCTCGGCGTTGGAATGTTCGATATGTATTCTAACCCCGCTTTTGGTCGTGTGTGGACAGCTGGTCTCGTCTCTTGGGATGGTTCTTGTGAGTTGGTAGCGCCCTGGTTTTCTATGGTGTAATTCGGGGAGCTACAGGATAACATGTACCCCTAACCTGTGCCTGGGACCAACTAGTTTCTTTTCCAACTTGTTTACTTTGAAACGATGCTGTGTTGTTTCCGTTGGAAGGTAAAATTTTTCTGATTTTTCTTTTGTGATTGGTCACTTGTGTCCACGTGATATTGATTTCTTGCTGCGCACTTTCCAACATATTGCGATGTGATTTTTTTTTAATAAATTACGGCGTAATTTGTATATTGGAATTACATAGCACTTTTGACGTCTTAAATCTATTTTGCAAGAAATTTCTATGCTGGATTCTGAATGACAATTTTTATAATAAACTTCTAGCCTATGTGTTTTTCTGATACTATGATGTTCTGATTTTCTTTTGTACTAATTTATTGAACGTTTATTTAATTGTAAAACTGCTAAAATTGGCTTAGGACACTTAAAGCACTAGTTACAGAGCACTCAAAACTTGTGTTGCTAAACTGACCTTCATTTTTGAAAAAGGTGTGGGATGAAGATATCTATCGGTTAACTTCGGAGTTAATTTATTTCCCATTGTTTTGTCAATGTTGTAGATATCACTAATATGTTTCCATGATGCTACTTTGCCTTCATTAACAAAGTTATGGTTGTGCAATACATTTCTTATGGCTTTTAATAAATGAGGAGGGTCAAACATGTAATAACTTTTTTGATTTTCTGCATAAAAAAAATGGAGCATCGGTAGAAATACCTAAACTTTTAGACAATTTTAAATTGCTCGATCCCATATCAGAAATCACCACACAAACTTCCAAACCGATTTCTTTTAACTTAGTATGCACTCCTTTACAATAACATTTAATTTGGCACTTGGGCATGTACTATGCGCAAAATAAAAGGCAATAGGTTGCTTCTAATTGTTAAAAATGCCTTTTACAATCAATACTAATACATTTGACGCTGGTTTAAATTCAATGTCATCACCAAAATCTCCAAATCCTGTAACCTTATCATAAAGTCTATTGTAGAACAAAAAATGTGACTATACTCCGCGGCAGAAATTATAGAGAGTGACTAATCGCTAGCTTTTGGACTAGTAAGGGGGATGAAGCGTGCCGGGAACGAAAATCCATTGGCGTGTCTGCGTAAAAGGCAACAAGATATAGAAAATATTGAAAAAAGATAATAAAACATAACATCTAATATTTTTTACGGTTTGCTATAAC
>NW_019416636.1:0-10673 GCF_000390285.2 Anoplophora glabripennis | reverse complement strand
GCCAGCGACCATCCCTCGTCCCGCAGAAAAGGTACCACCTCATCGCGTGTCCTGTTACATCTTAAGGCGTCACAGATAAGTACCAAGCATTTAATAGTTTCGAAGACTCAACCTTTTTCCTTTTCCACCGATTCGATAGATCAATATTAGCCATAAGTGTTGGCACCTTTGTAAATAAAATTAGTTTAAGATTATTTAGCATAAGAATTTCCATTACCCGACCATACTTGAAACAGTTGTCGGTTACAATTTTGCAAGGGTCCTTTGGCATATATTTTTTTTAGATGTGTATTTATATAATTATATGTTTTGTCTTCCTATACTAGTGTCCATATACATTTAAATTTAAAGTACCCTGTACAAATATTCAAATCATATTATAATAAATCTATATTGAATGTTTAGTGGTTTCCTCATTATAGTTCTCAAAGTAAGTTTTCGATTGAGGGTACTTAGAAATTACTGAAATCACTTGGCGCCCTAAAATCCATTTAATTTTCTTGTGATTTGTTAATTTGTTTATTTTTGTTGTAAGAACCCACGCCCTCACTGAAAAGCTAACTAGCCAAAAAAAAAGGGATTAATTCCAAAGAAAGGGTTACAAATTATTGGCGCTCAACTTATGGGGTACGATTTTTTTTATTGTACTTTCTGTGGAGGAATAACTTATGTGCCTACTATTTTATAAATTCATGTCTAGTTTGTAGTATTTATATAGTATTTAGTAGATAGTCTAATTGAACCATAAAATATTTTGAAAATTAGGGTTAATATTGATCAATGAATCGAGTTATTTAACTATTTACTTTTATATCAGGTTGATGGTTATTATTTTACGTTTATTAATCTAGATACAGATTAATTTAGTTTGTAGATATAAATAAATTTTAATATTTTTCATTTAAACATAAATAAAAAGAAAGAACATAAACAAAAAGACACCTAGGGTTATCAGTTTGCTAAGCACTTTTTTCATAGCCGATTTATTTACTTGGAATCAACAGTTACTTGCCGTTGACAAATTTTAGACATTCCTTTTTTATTTACTTATTTTTTATTTAACTGTAAAGTATGGATTTGTGCCGATTGTCTAGGGACGAGTTGGAATACGAGCTGAATGTACGAGGACTTTCAACTACTGCTGAAACAAATTTGTCAATGCGTAAAAAATTAAAAGAATTGACGCGTGATGAATGGTTTGGAGAATTAGTTCTATCAGATACATTTCAACCCGATGTAGTAGAGGAAGTCGATGTATGTAATCGGAAGATAACGGACTTAGAAACATATTTAGTAGATCACGATATAGTTGCAAATAGTAACGAGTCGCGTTACGTGGATGCAAAACTCCGACATTTAATCACCAGATTGAAAAGACTAACACCTCCTAATGACGCGTTGAAAAATAGTATCTCTAATTTAAATGGACGGTTGTATGAAATAGAAGAAAATTTAGATAAAAAACTAAACGGAGTTGATAATGATAATGAGCCACGCAATACATTACCTCCAGTAGCCAAAGTTTCTAACATTTGTCGTGCGCCTTCAGTACCTGTTTATAAATGGGATGTTCGTTTTTCGGGAGGTAAAGAAGGTTTAAGTGTAAACGCTTTCATTGAAAGGGTAGAAGAGTATAGAATATCACGCGGGGTATCTGAATCTGAGTTATTCACTTCGATTACTGACTTGTTAACGGGAAAAGCATTGAGTTGGTATAGATCCGTTCGTGTAAAAATTAATAGCTGGTCAGAGTTCGTTGGTAAACTTAGAGAAAATTATTTGCCATTTAATTTTCACAATGATTTGTTGAGAGAAATTAGGGAACGCGAACAAGGGGTTGATGAAACCGTTAGCGAATTTTTTTCTTGTATGATAAACTATTTCGGTCGTGTAGGAAAACAGTTAACCGAGCAAGAGAAACTTGAAATTATTTATAATAACTTAGACCCTTTCTATATTGAACGACTCGGACTACATATTAAAAATTTAAATACTCTGGATGAATTACAAGAGATTTGCCTAAATTTAGAAACAAGTAAAAACATGATAGCTAAACGTTCTGTATCCCGGCGAGAAAACAGAAATCATGTCAACTTTTTGGAACCTGATTTGGTATACGAGGGTAATTCGACAAGTACGTTGCCATCTCAACCCTCTACCTCGGGAAATCGTAAACCAAATTTTAGTGCGAATAGTATTTCGTGTTGGAACTGTGGCAGCTTAGGTCATAAATTTACGGGATGTAGTAAGCCGAGAGAAAAATCGTTTTGCTTCAGGTGCGGCAAAGTGGGGGTAACCAAATATAATTGCGAATGTTCTTCAAAAAACGTACCCAGCGGGCGACGTTTCGCCGGTCGCCGATCGTAAGGTTTGCAAATCCGGTTCCTGCTAATGATTCATGGCAAGCATGGCTATCCTTTGTACAGGTGGAATATAAAAAGTCACGTATTGATAATTTATGTTGCTCAGTGGATCAGGATCCTCGTCCGTACTTAAACGTAACGATATTCGGTACAAGTTTTCTCGGATTGTTAGATTCAGGAGCGTCTCAGACGGTAATTGGAAAATCGGATTGGGAAAAATTACGTAATTTTAAGTTAAATTTAGAACTTAATGATAATTCGGTTAAGGTAGCTAATGGCGAATATTGTAAAATTTTAGGCTTAGTAAATTTACCCATAGCACTTAATAATAAAGTTAGGGTTGTGAAATGTTTAGTAGTTTTGGAGATTGATGTTGAAATTATCTTAGGAATAGATTTCTGGCAGGATATGGATATTATCTCAGATTTTTCAGACAATTCGTGGAAGTTTAAAGAGGAAGTTAAAGCTTTAAATAATTTTTCTGTGCAGACGGTTGATGATATCAAGATTCAATGTTTAAACAAATTAGTTTCGTCTGTCTTCGACAAAATGGGTACGGGATTAGGTTGTGCCCAAGGGGTAAAACATATTATTAACACCGGTGATGCCGCGCCAATTAAACAGAGATATTACAATGTTTCGCCGTATATTAGGAAAATAATAAATGATGAAATCGATAACATGTTAAAATTGGGTGTAATCGAACCATCTAATTCGGCATGGTCGAGTCCCGTAGTAATGGTTAAAAAGTCATCTGGAGAGTACAGGTTCTGTGTGGATTTTAGAAAAGTCAATTCGGTAACACAGAGAGACGCGTATCCTTTACCTTACGTAAACGCTATATTAGATCGCTTACGAGACGCAAAATTTTTATCGTGCATCGACATTAAAAGCGCTTATTGGCAAATTGAGCTTGACGAGGATAGCAAACAAAAAACGGCATTTACAGTTCCTGGTCGGGGGTTATACCAGTTTAAGCGTATGCCCTTCGGGTTGCATAATGCGGCAGCCACTTGGCAACGTTTCGTGGACAATGTTCACGGTGCAGAGTTAGAGCCATCAGTATTCGTGTACTTAGATGATATAATTATAGCTACTCCTGATTTTGATTCCCATATATCAATTTTTGAAAAACTTCTCGCAACCGGCCTGACCATCAATAAGGACAAATGTTCTTTTATGCGTCCGGAGTTAAAATATTTAGGTTTTGTCGTGGATAAGAACGGATTGCATACAGACCCTGATAAAGTTGAGAGCATGTTAAATTATCCAGTACCTAGAAACGTTAAGGAGGTACGTAGGTTCGTAGGAATGGTATCCTGGTACCGATGGTTTATACCTAATTTTGCTACTCGTATTGCTCCTATAGTGAAGTTAACTCGGAAAAGTCAACCGTTTTTGTGGGATTCTGAATGTGAAGCAGCTTTTAGGGATATAAAACAATGTCCAGTCGAAGCACCTATTTTGACGTGCCCTGATTTTAGTAAAGAGTTTATTTTGCAGACAGATGCATCTCAAGTCGGTCTCGGATGTGTCTTAACTCAAAATTTCGACGACGGTGAGCGTGTAATTTCTTATGCGAGTCGTTCTCTTACGACACAGGAATCGAAATACTCCACTACTGAGCTCGAATGCGCTGCAGTACTGTTCGGAATCGAGAAATACCGGCCTTACATAGAAGGAACGCGGTTCAAAGTTATCACCGATCACTATTCTTTAAAATGGCTTTATAAATTAGAAAATCCATCGGGTAGATTATCGCGCTGGTCTTTGCGATTACAAAGTTACGATTTTGAGATAATTCACCGTAAAGGAAAATTTCACGTAGTGCCTGATGCTCTCTCGAGGGCAGTTGCTTATGTTGACGTTACTCGTTCTGATGAAGATGCGTGGTATACCGACTTAAAACATCGTATTTTGGATCGTCCGGATCAATATAGTAAGTTTAAAGTAAAAAATGATAAAATTTATAAATTTATCAATTTTGGGCATCCTACGTTCGTTGAAGAAGACGACTGGAAATTAGTAATTCCTAGACCGTTGCGCAAAAACGTATTATATGAGTGCCACGACGACCCTAGTTCGGGACATTTAGGTATTTTTAAAACTCAAAAACGTGTCGCTAATCTATATTTTTGGCCCGGAATGAACACTGATATCGCCAGGTATGTTCGTGCATGTGAAGTATGTAAAGCTCAGAAACCGGAGCAACGATTACCGTTTGGACAAATGAGTCCAAGACTTATAAATCGTCCGTGGGAGATCATTTCAACCGACTTTATTGGCCCACTTCCTTTATCCCGTAACAGAAATCGTTTCATTTTAGTCGTTTCTGATTTATTTACCAAGTATTCGCTTATGTTTCCTCTCAAGTCAGCTACTAGCGCTTCGGTTATTAAACACCTAGAAAATGATATCTTCTTGATTTATGGAGTTCCCGAAAGGATTATATGCGATAATGGACGTCAATACATTTCTAAAGCTGTTAAGAATATGATTCGATCGTACGACTGTCAAATAATTTATAATGCGAACTACAGTCCCCATGTTAATCCTACTGAACGCGTTAACAGAGTGCTAAAGACAATGATTAATTTAGGCAAATTAGGTTATGCTCTTCGAACTGCGGTTCATGACGTAACAGGTTTCTCTCCAGCGTATCTGAATTTTGGGCGAGTACCAATGATCTCGGGTAAAATGCATCGCGTTTTGGATGATACCAATGAAATGAATTTCTATAACAGATTGAAACTCTCCGAGCGTGTCAAAGAATTTCAGGAAGTGTTCACTAATGTAAAACAACGGTTACATAAAACTTATGCCGGTGCTGCGCAAAGATACAATTTAAGACGTAGGCCACTAACGCTAGACATTGGTCAGATTGTGGGGAAAAGAAATTATACTTTATCAGATGCTGCGGACTATTATGCTTCCAAACTTGCCCCCAAATTTATAAAATGTAAAGTTCTTAAGAAAATATCTACGAATGTTTACGAATTAGCTGATTTTTGTTCTGGTAAATCATTGGGATCTTGGCACGTTAAAGATATTAAGACTGATTAAAATTTCTTTTTTTTTAATTTTTTTTTAAGTGACGATGGTGTTAAGATTTTATTTTATTTGGTATATATCATTGATATAATAAGCGCTTTTAAATATATAAAAAATATTTTCGGACACTGAGAGACATCTATAGGAGAGTGGAAAGGTATTTGTATTTAAATTTTTAAAAAAGAGGAAGATAACACTATCGGTTGCCGAAAAACGTCGCTTCGCGTAGAGTAAAGAGCGTTTCTCGTGCAGTTTTTGTTCGAGTTTTGTAAAATGGTTAGCTGTTGTGGGTGTCGGCAAAATAATTACTATTGCCAATTATTATACGTGATTTGCACGGATTAAAACCACGATTCGCAATAAAAGGCATCGCTGTTTAGTTTCAGTAAGTTTTAGTTGAAGAGCGTGCCAGATTTTCTTTTAAATTGAGTCATATTTGTCTGTTACGTCTCCATTGTTAGGGAATTCGGCATTGGAGGTAAGCGTGCACAAAATTTCTATAAAAATATAATTCAAGTCCTAACTCATTACAGAACAACGTTATTTATTTGTTTTTATCTACACTTTTAGACGTTTTACCTGGGAGGTAGTAGTTTTTTGTCCTACGACAATTTTTTTTGGAGAACTCCCCCAGCGAGTTCTATAAGCCAGAGTTTTAGTATGCCAGAGTTTCGTCATCGGTCGGAAAAGAAACCGTTGCAGATTTAAATACAATCTACTCAGCCAGCGACTATCCCTCGTCCCGCAGAAAAGGTACCACCTCATCGCGTGTCCTGTTACATCTTAAGGCGTCACAGATAAGTACCAAGCATTTAATAGTTTCGAAGACTCAACCTTTTTCCTTTTCCACCGATTCGATAGATCAATATTAGCCATAAGTGTTGGCACCTTTGTAAATAAAATTAGTTTAAGATTATTTAGCATAAGAATTTCCATTACCCGACCATACTTGGAACAGTTGTCGGTTACAATTTTGCAAGGGTCCTTTGGCATATTTTTTTTTAGATGTGTATTTATATAATTATATGTTTTGTCTTCCTATACTAGTGTCCATATACATTTAAATTTAAAGTACCCTGTACAAATATTCAAATCATATTATAATAAATCTATATTGAATGTTTAGTGGTTTCCTCATTATAGTTCTCAAAGTAAGTTTTCGATTGAGGGTACTTAGAAATTACTGAAATCACTTGGCGCCCTAAAATCCGTTTAGTTTTCTTGTGTTTTTTTAATTTGTTTATTTTTGTTGTAAGAACCCACGCCCCCACTGAAAAGCTAACTAGCCAAAAAAAAAAAAGGGATTAATTCCAAAGAAAGGGTTACAATGTCCTCTAAGAGAAAATAATACATATCCAGATTTGAAGGTTGAAGTATTCTGGATGGTTCATCTTCTGCAGTAACAGTTAATAGAGTCATAATTGAAACTTCGTCTTGTAACGAAGAACCTTCTTCTGAAGAATATTGATGGGTTATAAATTCTGCCAGATTTCCCATTTGAGTCATTTGAGCATTAGTTGAATCTGATTCTTCAGTATTACCTACTGGTAATTCCAGCAGATGTTGAGGTGATTCGGACTTAATCAAAAATAGTGTGGGTATAGCGTCACTAAGTAACCTATTTCTTTGCTCATTAGTAAACATATTGCATTCAAAATGACGACTACATACTCTATATAAGGCATACATAGAACTTCCCACAGCTTCCATGTGGTTGAATAAATCTAATTGATTGCAAGCAATCGCCCATTGTCGGCATCTGTAAAAATATAATGCATATATGAAATAATAGTTATGTAATAAGTGTAGAAATGTGTTTTTTCAGAGATGTATGTATTGTCATACTGAGAAGGGGCCTAGAAAATTTTAATATCCAAACTAACCAAATCTTTCGCCAAACGAAGCCGAGTATGAGGTGCATTAGATACTTTTTTTAAATTTAGACTTGTGCTGATTAGTCACGTTACTGATAACAGCTTGGGGTATTTACTTGTGAATAATGTATCAGGTATAGACGGTTGTAGTCCGTTTTGAAGTATTTTGTTTTATCAAAAATTGTACATATTTGATATAAAAAAATTTAAAGTGGACATAAATAGTGGGTAATTTATGTTCACTTTAACATTTTTATATACAATATCTGCTTACAAAAATACTACAGGTACATCCTTTCATTGTCTCTAGGAAACCTAAATAAACTTATATTTGGATGAGCATAGGTTCTCAAGCAACTTCTTACGACACAAATGTTTTTTATTTGTCTGGAATTATCCATATCTGATAATTTCTGCACTACACTACAACTACACACACAACAGAACGTGTCCGCTTAACACAAGCACAAAACGACGGAACAATAAATAAATAGTAATAGTAATAGTAAAATAGATAAGATATCATCACCAGTACTCCACCATTTTTTTGTTTCTATCGTTTAATGATGTTTACTATTGTTTACATACTAGTAGCGCCAACCGCAAGATGACCGCGGTGATTAGTGGAAGTTCCTGCCAAGTTTGAGCATGCGCATACGAATATGGCCATGTTAACAAAAATAGTCTGTATCTACTTTCTGATATTTGTACGCTGCTTTTACTTTCAATCACTTCAGCCTCTGTTAGTTTTGTAGAACTAGGGGGTTTTATAAGTTTACAATTTTGTTTCTTTCAACAGGTTATCGACATGATTAGAGCCCCTATCAGTCATAACTGCAGTCATGGGAAAGGATATTTAAATAATTAGAATGTTCTAATAGTACAACATCACTGATACGTCCTCCAAAACCATTTGACACAAAGTTTATAAATACCATCTGTATATTAAATATTTAAAAGTATTGCACTTTTTATGTTCTGACCAAGTTAATGACTGTCATGATATTAGATGGTTTTTCTATTTCAATTTCAAGACAGTCAATTATAGATTGAATCGAACTATATCTTGCTCTAAATGGAACGGGTAATTTTTTTTGCCAGCTTTTCATCAGGACGATAAAGTAAGGGTTTTAGAAGATACCCGATTATTAAAATATTCATGAAGATTTTTAAGGCAGTACTTGAAGAAATTCCAAATTGGTCACCTAAACAAGCCAAAGTATCATTAGTTTTTATTTTCATTAGATACAATAAAATATGTTCCTTTTTTAAGTTACCATATTTGCCCAGCAAGTTCAATAAAATATGGTACCACTTGTTCTTTTTGGATTATTATCTATATATTTGTAAAATAAGAAAAAGCCAAACCCGAATTAAAATTACTACATTAATAATTGTTAATAATTAGTGATATATGACACTGTAAAAACTTGGCACGTCGCGTCGCGTTGCCCAGTTCCACCTTCATTCCCGTCAATGCCCCACGAACGCTCGTTCCCCGCTTCAGCCACCAGTTCTCTGCCCCTTAGTCAGCATTCTCACAGCTCATGTGATGGCGCTTACATATAATTAAAGAAGTTGACCGACAAAATTTCTTTTTAAAAAATATTTATTTAGTTCTAAATGGTACAAGATCTCTAATAAGAAATGAACGCCGTTTTTACATGTTTCTCAGCTTATATATTAAATCTTATCTAAACAAAATAGGGGTTGTTTGTTTCTTGGGATGCGGCGTACCGATGGTATGTTTTTGTTATCGGTGCTAAAAGGTCTCATGCGGATGTGAACATAATTACTCCCCCCATTAACTCAAAGCGTCCTCGACTTGCGGGGTGGTTCCAAATTCTCCAAGTGGAATCTGCGTGTCTTCCTCGGACTCTTTTTCTTTCTTAAAGACATTAATAATTCTGTGTCGAAATACATGAATAATTGCAAAGGTTGTAACGGTAACAATTAATAACATTGCAGTAATAGAGAAGTGTACAATATGTGTAAATGGTTGCAATTTTATATTGTTAACTAATGTTATGGCTTATTCCTTAAGTTTATTAAAGTCGTCTAAATGCTTTTGTTCTATTCTATAGTTTTTACAATTTTAAAGTTATTTATGTAGATTTGAGGTGGCTTAAAGGTGAAATTACTATATGTATTTTCATAAATTACATTGTCAGTGATTAGTTTACAATTATTTTTGGAGGATAATTAGTCATTATTTTTAACGGTAGTTTGAGACAGATGTCCCTTACATTCCTCGATAACTTTAGCTGGATCTTTACGAGACATTAATATTTTGTTATTGACTAGTTACACAATCAACCGGTAATTGTTCGTTGCAAGCACAAAATTACAGTTCGTATTATCAATAAAATGGCATTAACTATTGTTTCCTTCTATCGTTATACGCTTCATAGATCGTCAAATCTAAATCTAACTCGTGCGCGTTTAGATTTTCGTATGGTCCGTACCATAAGGTAAAAGGTGTATAACCAGTGGCGGAGTAAATTGTTTGAAATTTAATTGTGTGTATTTTAATATTCTTGAAGGACGTGGTTTTTGAATTCCTTGCCCTCGTCGCATACTATTTTCTTAGCGTAGTTGTGGTGAGCAAAATAGTGACGTAATTTGTTTAGTATCGTAATACCTGATAGATCTTCGACATAGTAAGCTTGAGTGTATTTTGAAATTAGATATATATATATAGTTAAGAGTAAGAGAGAGTAAGAGTTAAGAGTTCAGTTATATAGTTAAGAATTTCGCGTTGTCGAAACTAAAGGTGTCTATAACCTTGTCCAACGAGAGAATGGACTTGCTTCGCGCATTGGCGATTAGAGTGGGAGAAGTCTATAGCGAGCTCCTCAGGACCGTTTTACATTAAATCTTAGCCGTAGGCGCTTCTTCAGTGTAGTAGGTTAATTAGGTGTAATAAATTTATCAGTGTCATGTAAAATAAACTATAAATATGTTTAAAATAAGTCATTTATTATTAAAAAGGTAAAAATATTAATTAAAAAACATTTTACTATTTAAAACATAAAAAACTAGTCTGTACCGCTGCTATCAGAATCACTTTCACCGTTCACATTAATAATTATGGGTTGTACTTCATCTATTATTCTGTCAACGACGTTATCAATTTCCCAAAATTTGTGTTCTTCCGATACCGAGTGTCGAATAAAATTGTTCCAATGTTCGGCTGTTACTCGCGCAACGCCTTCTTGAAGCAATCTCTTCACATCTGGTAATTTGAAAGATGTATTGTTTGTTTTTACGTATCCCTTGACCATTGACCAAACCATTTCAATAGGGTTTAGTTCACAATGATATGGTGGAAGTCTGAGTACAGTTTTATTCTGTTCTTTGGCCGTTTCATCAATCACATATTTGT
>NW_019416635.1:320333-362350 GCF_000390285.2 Anoplophora glabripennis | reverse complement strand
TGATCTTGACGCAGTGTCGAGTCGCTTTAAGTATGGTTTTTATTGTACAGATTTCATGTGCAAAGAAAAATTGTATAAATAAGGTTTGAAAACGCAATTAAGTTTGGTTTGATTAAAATGTTTTTTTTAACAATAAGTATAAATGCACTTTTTTTTTAATGTTTTCTCTTTCACTTTTTGCTTGACCAGGTGTATGAGCACTTCTGAAGAATCTTCTACACCTAATTAAAATTAAATATATATCCAATTTCATTTTTATTTGTAATATTATTTACTTAAATAAGTTTTTATAAATTAACGTCTTGATTGCGTGAGTCCAGTCTCATGGAGCACTTTTTTTTAACGCAATAACAGTACTCTAACCTCACTTTAGTAACAAATCGAGCAATTTTTCCCACATATTTCTAGAAAACAATTAGAATTAGTTAAAAAACAATATTTTTAAAACTATGAAAGACAAAATTATATTTATCTAAATTTATAATAAAATATATCGCAGAAAACACTGTGAAACGGAACGCGCGCCACATATTTCAAATCTATTGCGTATTTTCCGCAACGCATGGGATGGCACCCTTACTGATGCACGATGGTCACGCGATTACAACGGGTCTGTGATCAGTGATCACGCACACACATGTGGTTATCTGTTTAGAAACTTGTGCATGTGGTTCCATGCTGAGTATAGAAAACAGTAAATTTACTTCCCCTCTTTTGTGGACCACAACCCCACTGTTCTAAAAGTCCAGTAAAGGGACGCGTGATCTATGCGCAATAGCAAGCCCAGCTCCTAGTCCACCAACAAGCGAGACTTAGCTTTCAGCTTTTGAAGTTCCCCTACTTGCGCGTGGTCTTTGCGCAGTCATTTAAAGCGACATGAAAAATGAAACTAGGGTCCATTTTTTAATAAATAGGTTAGATAGGCAATGAATTTACTGTTTTCTATACTTTGGCTGAGATAAGGTCAAAACCATAGATTTTAATATAATATACTACTCAAAACGGATGAAAGTTAGTTAATTTCAACTTTGTAGCGAGATCGTTGAAGTAGAATGACAGAGATACATACGGACAATGCATCTGGATGGAAGAAAGGGCCCTAGCCGGCGGGGCCCAGCCAGGACAAAAGGAGGTCCCATAAAGCGCCTACACCGGCCGCATTTCCGGTCGGGGTAGACGACGGATGTGGCCCACCTACGAAGGCTGTCCAGGCCTACACGAGATGAGGCAGGATAAAGAGGGATAATCCCCCTCGATCCCAAATCATTGAGGCCAATTTCTGGCCATGGAATAATGGCGCATCTGGATGGACCAAATTTCGCATATACGTATCACGGATACGGATATCCGTGATCAGCACGCATGTGGATCCAGGCTCAGGATTAGGAGTTTGACATTTTGCACTCGAAAGCAGCTCAATAAAAAAAATTTGGTGGTTAAAAATAAAACAAAAAGTTTGTCAAAATATTGTTATGTTGCAAATTTAACATATTATTATAACTTCGATATTTTTGTTGAGTTAATTTATTTTTTCTTTATTGTTTGGGTGTATATTAAGACATTAAAATTAATATTTTAGCTATGGAAAACTTCCAGTCCAAGAAACAGAAAAATGAAGGTAAGTTGTGAACTGAATATTGAATTTGTTTTTGTAAAAAAAAATAAATAGTGTATACAGTTCATGTTAATCTGCTTTTGTAAACCTTTATAATATATAAAATGTTTATTGTTACTTACCTGCATGCCTATGGATATGAAAATACATTATTTATTTACTTCTGTCAAAAAGTTACCATATTAGACAGTTCGTGTTAGCACGTTGACGTGATGAGGTTAAGGTGCCTGTTAGATGTGATTTTGTTAATTTTGTTTTTCCAAAAAATTTGAAAAGATGTTGCGTCGACAAGCTCGCTTACGACGAGAGTATTTATACAGAAAAACAGTCGAGGATAGGCAAAAGTCAATACAAGAAAAGAAAGATAAAATAAAAAGAAGTTTAGAGGAGAATGTACCCATACATGGAGATCTACAGAATAAAGCTCTTCACTATGCTAAAAAGATAACATGGGAAGATGCTGGTCCTGAGGCAGCGGTTCAGTTTGGTGGTGAAAGTGGAGGAGCTTTAGCAAATTCTCAAGATGATGAATACCGATATGCTGGTGTAGAAGACCCCAAAATAGTTATAACGACATCGCGAGATCCCAGTGCTAGATTAAAAATGTTCGTAAAAGAATTACGTCTAATTTTTCCTAATGCTCAAAGAATGAATCGTGGTAATTATGAGATGAAGCAGTTGATTCATGCTTGTAGAGCCAATGATGTCACAGACTTTATAGTTGTTCATGAACATAGAGGAGTACCAGATGGTTTGGTGATTTGTCATTTACCATATGGACCAACGGCATATTTTAATATGTCTGACGTTGTTATGAGGCATGACATACCTGACATTGGCACTATGTCGGAGCAGTACCCACATCTTATATTTCACAATTTTAAAACCAAACTGGGTGAACGTATTATGAGTATTTTAAAGTATTTGTTCCCTGTTCCTAAAGAGGATTCAAAGAGAGTTATAACTTTTGCCAATCATGATGACTACATTAGTTTTAGACATCATACTTATAAAACCGTTGAAAGACAAGTAAGTTCTTAAAAAATATATGTACATTTTAAAATACTTTGATAAATTAAATGCTGTACTTGCTAATATAAATAATAATTACAGGTGGAACTGAGTGAAGTTGGACCACGTTTTCAATTGAGGTTGTATGAAATAAAATTAGGAACTCTGGATATTGCCGATTCTGCAGATACAGAGTGGGCCTTGAGACCTTATATGAATACCACAGTTAAACGACGATTTTTAAGTGATGAAGATGGTTGGAAACAAGATGAAGATTTAACAGAATCATAGATACAAATGTTTAAATAACTTTTAACCTTAAGTACATTTATTTTTAAATTTTTTAAATAAAGACCATTGTAAATGTATTGTTAAAATTTTCTGCCTTTTACATATATATGGGATAATAGTCCTCTTTATGACAATAAATTATTGATTCAAACTTATTATAAAGAAATTTGACTTTTTATACCATTTTTATTACTTAGTTTAGCATATTAAAAAGTTAGTTTTGTTCTTTAATATACAAGGTGTTCCATTTTATAGCTGTATAAGCCATTAATATAATGACTACGTGCAACCCACTTCAGCTCTAGTGAAAGTTGTTTTAGCGTTATGACAGTTCTGCTTCATGTCAAGTCATGCCATATAACAAATATTTCCATATTGCAGTGTTTTTTTAATTCTTGAAAATCGCAAGTCCTACACCAGCCACACTTTTCAATTAGGCATTAAAAATTAATTTTCCAGTAAAAAGTGAAGGCCGTTCATGTAAATTGCCCTCTTTTCTCCATATATTGATAGAGAAACAAAAATGGATAAAATAAAATGCAGTGGCGGCTCTTAACTTCCATACCAGGGGGAGCGGAAAAATTTAGATACCAAGTATTGAAAAAGAAATCAAAGACAATTGGGTAGTTTTTTTAAAGTACTATTGAAATATAGGGAAAATGTGCTCAACATTATTTTTTATAGTGAAGGTACATACATTCTTCTGATTTTGTACGAAATAAACTTTTTAATCACTTTTTCAATAAAGTTTAGTATTTCTCATACCATTGATTTTTCATAGATAGCATTGCAAGTGATGTTAGTTTGTCTTTATTGTCTAATTTAAACATTTACTATCTTACACATAAATAAATTACGTTTAATAAGAAAAAAAAGCAGTAAATAGCTATTACTTGGTTACGGTTAGACTACACAGAGCCCAAACTACATAGTAAATAAGCACTACTAGCATTCTGTCTTTCACTGCTGTGATGGTAAACGCTTTACAGATTTAGGGACAAGCTACGAGGAGCCCAAACATTCTGTGTTTTTAAAATCAATTTTGCAATTCGAATTAAATTATATGCACAATAAAAATTTAACACTTCCTTTTTAATGTGATCCATAAGGCTAATCTATTTAATTGTCTAGGTAACACTGTATAACTAAATTTTAAATTAAAATTTACTATGAAAAGTTCGAGGGTTCTTGGGCTGATAAACACAAGACAAATTGTGGCAAAAAATAAAGGAAAATTGTAATTTCTTCAGGGAAAATCATGCCATAATAACTTCCTCTATAAATAGCCTGATTAGAAGATGTCAAAAGTGTATCGATGCGGAAGGATTTTGTTTTGAACAATTGTTGTAGGACCCGTCTTTATTAATTAATTAATTAATTTTTTTTTTATTTGAAAAAAAGAGTAATCATTTATTTTGTGGTAGTTAGTAAGGATTAATTCCATTATAAAGTGACCCACTTGATAATTATAGATCTAGAGGTAACTGGAGTTTCAAGAAGTGGTAGAGTAAGAAAAAAGTCGTCAAAATTAGTAGATTTTGAATCACCCGATGAGATAGACAGGACTTTTAATAAAAAAGGACCTTCCGCAGTTGCTAGAAAACTGGAGACCTTTGAAACACCGCCTAGGAAGTCACAAAAGTTTGATGAGGTAGAACTGATTAAATTTAAAAAATGTTATCAATATTTGTGTTTCTTTATTGTAGATGTATATGAAAGACGATAATTATGAGAATTACGATATGGAAGAAAGTGGTTCAGAATATAACAGTGAATATGAACAGCCTGCAAATACAACTGAATCAAGTATAGATGAATCTGTTGAATCAGACAGTGATTATGATGATGCAGAAGGAGGTGGATTTAGAAGACTTGATACAAATTCTTCGAAAAAGAAATTGGTTATAAAAGATGGTAGAATATTGAAGACAGATAAACATAAAGGAAAAGAAAAAGGTAAGACATAGATATCCATGTATATAGTGGAGGTAAGATTTGTAACAAAAATATATTTTACCAACATTTATACAATGTCTTCACCACTTAAAAATGGGTTTTTAATTAGTAAAAAACCATTCATGGTTTATTTTGTGCCATTTACTTAATTTCCTTATGTAGAACAATTTGGTGGAAGTTTCAAACCAGCAACTAAAATGACACCAAAGATGACGGGCAAAAAGACACCAACAAATAAACCAGGTCAGGGTCCACTAGCAGCTTTTCAAATTAGTGGGAACACTTATGAAAATGTCAATGTGTCACCACCAAGTCCAAGAGGAAAAGAAGCCCCATACAAAGTTATTGGAATTAAACCTATTGATGTTGCTGCACATTTGAAGCTTCTTGGAGAAAGTCTAACTATTATAGGAGAACGTTTAAAGGAACATGAGGTATTATTTGAAACTGAATTTTATAGTGGCTATTAGGACTTGCTGATTTTTAGGGACAAATAGCAGTATCAGGAAGTTTATCTGTTCTGTTAGATTCGCTCTTATGTGCTCTTGGCCCCCTGCTGTGTCTTACCCAGCAGATTCCGGAATTACAAGAAAATTCATGTACTCCTGAACAACTCATGAGTACTTTAGACAATGTGGCATTCATTATGCCCGGTCTCTAAGAAATAGTTGTAGTAGTGTTAATTATTAATTTTTTTTCTGAAGTTGTATTAGACAATTATTATATTATTATTATTATTACATGAGACATTTTCATTAAGAGATTTTTCACAATCACTTTTATTTTGTTTTTCATTATGTTCTTAAATTTATTTTATTTTCAATGTTTTGAGATGATTTAACTAAATTTGGAAACTATACCATACTTCTTCAATAATACAAGGTGGGCCATAGAATGGTATCATAAAGAAATATAAAAATACTTGTGTTGAATATATTAAAATAAATTCCTGTGTAACATTTTGTTACAAATGACGGGTGATATACAGGGTGTTAATTAAGTATGTACAATAAATTCAACAGAATCATTCGAGTGATTTTTAAGACAAAAAGTTCATATAAACATTGGTCCACTAGAAAACATTTATTTAGAAACTTTTTTGTTCCTTGATACTTTTTCCTAAAATGCAATGTTTTCAAGAAAAATGTCAAAATGCGATCAAATGCATATCGTGATTCGCCATTTTTCTCAAAAACATTGCGTTTTACGAAAAAAATATCAAGAGACAACAAAGTTTCTAATTGCAATGGTTTTCTAGGGAACTAATAATTTTTAAGAAATTCAAATATGCGACAAAATGTTTTTGGTTCCAAAGATGAGGGGGCCCACGAAAAAGTGTCTTATGGGGGTTACAAGCCAAAAAGCGTAGCACTATCAATTCCACGTCATAAAACCCCTGTGTACCAAATTTAGTGATTCATGTACAATAGGGTTCTGAGCTATAAAAAAGACTATTCTTAGGGGCGGATTTCAGGGGTCTGTAACTTTGAAAGAGGGGGCCACTTGGAAATATATTTTTTACGTTGCTAGTAATTCCAGTACAATAAAATCGATTCACAGACACATTTTCAGAAAACATTTGATATGTTTATTAATTAGAAAGGCATAATTCGAATAAGATATATTAAAATTTCTTTCGATGTAGCAACTCATATGAACGTATAAAATAATAACAAACAAGTTTCGAATAAAACATATTTGGTGAATATTTGTTTGTTTACTTGTCACCAATTTGTCGAGGATATGTCAAACAGTAGGTACACAAGATGTTTGCGTAGAGTGGGTTAATTTTTAAAAACATGAACTGTATTTAAAATGCTGGACTGTTTAGAATAAATGTTCGTAGAAACTTTTTTCCTTAAAATAATCTAAAGAAATATTATTAAGAATATTATCATAATTTTTCAGATGCAATACGTGTAAAAACACTTTCAAATAATTTTATGTTATACAGTGTGTTTCACTTAAAGTCGGGACACCTCCGTATTTAGGATGGCGTTGGCCGATTTCCAAAATTCTCTTTTTTAGTACTCAAAAAGGTCTACTTTTGGATATTATATTTTTTGATGTAATCTTTTCTACGGCCTACTATCATTAAGAAAAGACCCTCAAAAATTAAAAAACATAGGCATTTTTTTAAGAAAGAAATGGATATCATTTTCGATTTGATCATACCTCAAAACCCTAAATACAAAATTTCATTATTATAGCTTTTACAGGGTGTTTACAAAATAGCTGCAAACATCGAAAAATTCCACGTATTGCAGAGTGTCCTGTATTAACAGTGGAAAATATTTTCAAGATATTTTTTCATAATTTTAATAACGGAAGGTATATCCATGCAATTTCATTGATTTCACTCATACAGGGTGCTCACAATAGGACAAGCAAATTATTTTTTTTATTATACCAGAAATGAGTTTCACAACTAGGGTTTCTGGTCGAAACTTCTCGAAACGAGAATTCCCGGGAAATCTGGCCTTACTCGAGATGAGAAAAAAGTGTTGAGAAATTGAGAAATTTAAAAATCACATGCGTCTTAAGTTCTTGAATTTTGAAGTAATTGTGCTTGTCTATGCCCTCCCTTCTCGTGCCGCTGCACGTTCGTTTCGTTCATGCGTTCAGGTCCTTTCTCAACAAATAGCTGAGCGGTTAAAGTGGTTTCTCGACTAGTTCATGATTTATTTATTTTAAGCTTTTAAGGCTTTAGTCTACTTATGTGATTCTTATTTTTTAATGTACCTAGTTATACGAGTGTGTAGAAATTTTATAAGGAGATACCTAATGTTGATGTTGATTGTTGTTGATGAATAGGAAGAACGCTTCTGTATCTTTAAATTAAAACTTGTATTTTTTAAAGATTTCTTAGGTTAAATTCCGTATCTACTATTTGTTTAATTAAAAGACTGCGTGATTAATGATTATTAATAATTATTGGAAGGAAGCTACGATTCAAAAACATTGAAATAAACATAAGTATATTAAAAGTGTTTAATAAAAAAACAAATTAAAGGTTTTCAAGAAGAATATACTCAAAGTTTAATTTAGTTTTGTTAGTAGAAGTAGAAACATAAGTAATTAATAAAAATACTGAATAAATAATAAATGTTGATGATGATTGTTAAGTATATTAGCATGTTTTTATTTCGCATTGCAATACCAAAATTATGACTTCTTTAAATTTCTCGAGAATTCGAGAATTCCCGGGAATTCCTAGTCGAGAATTTTCGAGTCCTGAGAAAAAAAGTAAGCCGAGAAATCAAAAACTCTATTCACAACGAAATAATGTTTAAATATTACTGTTTTCTATTAGTTCACATCATTTGGTATGCACTGTTTAATTCGTCTCATCTTATTTCTAATAACTCTCCTCAACTGATGTGGTGTTATTTGGCGACATGTTTGTCTATTACATAAATCTTCTCTGTTCTGGGACCTTGTTTTATACATTATATTTTTCACAGTTCCCCATAAAAAGAAATCAAGAGGTGTTAAGTCTGGAGCTCTTGACGCCCACTCAGCTAACGGACTGTTGTGACCTCTCGGGAAACACTCATTCAACCAATGACGTACTATTACCGCATTATGAATAGGTACTCCATATAATTGAATGTAGAGGTTCTGTCTTACATGAAGAGGAAATGCATGTACTGAATCCCAGAAATCATTGTTTAAAAAATTCATAAAAATCTGTGCGTTTAGATTAACGTAAAAAAAGAAGGGTCCGATTATTCGATCACATAAAATCCTACAAAACACGTTAATTTTTTTAATTAAGATTTATGTAATATAATTAGACAAGCATGTCGACAAATAACACCATATCAGTTGAGGAGAGTTATTAAAAATAAGAGGAGACGAACTGAAGAGTGCATGGTGGACTAATAGAAAATAGTAATACATATTTAAATATTATTTCGTTGTGAAACTCATTTCTGGCATAATAAAAAATATATATATTTGGCTGTCCTATTGTGAGCACCCTGCATGAGTGAAATTAATGAAACTGTATGGATATACCTTTGGCTAATAAAATTATGAAAAAATATATTGAAAATATTTTTCACTGTTAATACAGGACACTGCAATAAGTGAAATTTTTCAAAGTTTGAACCTATTTTGTGAACACCCTATAATAATGAAACTGTATTTAGGGTTTTGAGGAGTGATCAAATTGAAAATGCTAAACATTTCTTTCTTAAAAAATGCCTAATATGTTTTTTAATTTTTGAGGGTCTTTTCTTAACCCTTTCGCTGCGCAATACGTCTGAATGTAGCTACCTCGTCGTGCGCGAAAGTTTATCGCGTGTGAATATATACGTCTGGAGCAGTTATACCACTTTTACAGTTTTACATTATGTTGTGTTAAATTATGATTTACGATAAATTTTACGATTTTATTTTAAATAAAATACAGGATATCGACAGCTGTACTAAATAGAAACTGAAAGAGAGATGAACAATCTTGGCATTATTACCAGTACCTCCTTCCATAAAAATATTTGTCACAATCGCTATTAGATCCGCCCGCAAAAATTCCCCATACTAATTGCACTAATGCGCATGGTTGCGAATATATACGGTTTGAGCAGTCTGATCCAATAACTATTCAAGCGAATTAATCCGTCTGGAGCAGTTTGAGCCCTATAAATTTTTAGCGAATAAATACGTCTGGAGCAGTGAAAGGGTTAATGATAGTAGGCCATAGAAAAGATCACATGTCAAAAAATATAATATCAAAAAGTAGGCCTTTTTGAGTACTACCACACAAAAAAAAAGAATTTTGGAAATCGGCCAATGCCATCCTAAATAGGAAGGTGTCCTGACATTAAGTGAAACACACTGTATGTTAATTATTAACAAGTTTTCAATAAATAAAACAAATAATTTTTTACTTTTTTAATATATGATAAAAATGATTAAATGTTGTACATAGCAGTAAATTGTAAAAGCTGCATCATTAATTGAAAGAAGTTTATTTTTAATTAAAATTTTTTGTTGTTTTGTTAAACTTTAGTCAGATATATGTATATCTTGTTTAAATTGTATCTGTAAATAGTAGGTGTTCAAATTTTGTTATATACAAATAATCACTAATGGTTTTGAATATTAAAAAGAAATGGAGGATTAGATGATTTAATTTAACCCTGGACTGGAGTTATAAATATGACCAATATTTATTATTATATTTTATTACTGAAGTAGAGACTACAAATAAAATTTAAATAGGAGTTCTTATAAATAAAATTACATTTCATGTCAAGAAACTTAAAAAATGTAATGAAACGATCAATAGTTAATCAAAAATACTTTAAAATTACAAAAAGCCTTTGCAGTGGAACATTATTTACAACCGCAATATATTATAATTATTCAAGACAACTGCTAAAATTCATTATATGAAGTATATTTTCTAACTTCAAAGACAAAGAAGTGATATAGGCACTTGTAAGTAAGACTTCTGAATAATAAGGTTACATAATATATGCTCAAAATAAATTACTTAATGATCACTACGTACATAATATAAAATTATTACTGTTCAGAAATAAATGTTAAACCTAAATTTAATTGTTACTTTAGAAGCTTTAATTATGTTTACCTATATTTTTCCCATTTTATTTGGTTTGTTGAAATGTTACAATTTATATTTTTTATAGTTCCGTAGAACTTTCATCTAAACTGGTATAGCCTCATAAATCTTTAACTAAATATATTTTTCTTAACTAAAACTATAATTATTTAAAAATTTCTTGCGCTTACTATAATATTGTAAAAATCCACTTAAATAATTACACGAAAGAGCTTATATTAAATTTAAATAACATTAATTTATAGTACCACTTACGTTCCAAATTACTTTTTTCTTAACCTATCCTGTATTAATAAGTCTAAAATTATTAGGTTTATAGTGTAGTTTTTGAAAAATACTTTCTAACTGAAAATTCGAAATTGAAAATATCCGTTTCTCATAGTCTAATCTAATAAATCAATAAGAAAATTAATGGCATGTAATCATTATCAGTTTTTATAAAAAAGAAAAGAAATCACTCAAAAAGTATAATCAATTTACTAACAAAAAAGCATTTTTGTACATCTGTACATCAGCTTTATTATAAATGTATTCAACATTTCAATGTTCTGTTTATTTTTCTAAAATATGGTTTTCATTACTCAAAATGTGAACAAATAAGATGGACAAAAATTTGTACTACTTTAAAGTAGATTAAAAGCATTAAATCTTATGCATTCGAAACCATTTTGTTTTTTGTTTTGTAACAGCATTGCTTGAAAAATGTCATTAAAAAAAATAGAAAAATATAAGCAAGATGTATAATTCTTTTGAAGTAAAATGATTATATATTGAAAAAAAATTCATATATAAAAACTTAATATTGATTACATGCTAAATTAATTTTTTGCAGTAAGTGTAAATTTTGTATTATAATGGGTGTTAATTAATATGTGTTACCAATTTGTAGGGTATGTAGATGATTAAAAATTGACTAACTTTTAATAAGAAACTCACCATTTCCTAGTTAGGTATAGTAGGTATCTACCTGAATGTTAAAATTTAGTAATACCCATAAACGAAGAATGTTTTTTGATTATTTTCAGTCTAGATCGAGCTAATACTCTGTGATAGATGGAACCATGGTCATTCCCTGGACTTTAACCCTAATTTTATTTTTGTGGGATTATATAAGTCTGAAGAGAAAGAAAAACATACAAAAAACATCGGGTATATTCGAAAATGATTCAGACATTCAAATCAGTGAGTTTCCAGATGAGCTCTTATTAAAAGTTACTTAACTTTTTATACCGTACATACCCTATAAATTTGTAACATGTATTCATTAACACCCTGTATAACTGCTAATATTGGCATCTGATTTTCAGTATTTCAGATGCTAATCTAGTTAGATGCCCGACTTATATATTTGATATTAATGTTTTCAACTTAACTTTGCATAGTGTAAACTATTTCTACAAGTTTATAAATTCAAAATGTTTCCAGAAACAATATAAAAAATATTATCAAAGTATCGAGTAACTAACAACATAGTATGTCTTTTCATAATAAAAAGTAACATAACAAACTATATTTATCGAATAAGATATTAATAACACTGCTTCAACAAATTCTTTTATATATACGAATAGGTGTAGGGAAATTTTGATTTTTAAATAGAACAACATCACCTTGGTATAGTAAATAGGAAATTGTAATTGTGAGTTGATATTAAACATTTCTATAGGTACCAGTGCACCTAGAGGAATTAAGGGGCTATGCCCTTCCTCAAATTTTTGAGTCGTGGAAAATATTCAATATTCTCAATTCAATACAAAAAATAATTTTTTTTATTATAGGTGTCTTGTTTTTTTTTGATATAGCAATTTTATTTTTGTAGATATTTTACTTGGTAAGTTTCGCTCCCTCATAGTTTTTTCTGGGTGCACCGTTACTAGAGATAAACTAACTTCAACAGTAAAATATTAAATTAATATTTGAATATTTTCTTTTTAATGCTGGATGATCTATTATGATTCCTTAAAAGGTGGTTGGTTTCCAAAATAATTAAAAGGTTCTTAAGAATATTTCGTGCTACACATTCCTGTTTCATATTTGTAAATATTCAATATGCATGATGCTATTTTCTACATTTTTCTAAATTGTTTTCATGATATTTCAAATTTGTTTATATTTTTGCTTTTAGCAAATTATATTTTTAAATTCACATCTAATCCTCCTATAGGTACCTAATTTTTTGCTCCTTTAACTTACTACTATCATAATTATCATAATTTATTATCGTTTAGATTGTCAAAGTTGCTATTGTAAATATATTTTTTTAAAATTCAAACTGTCCATATTATTGCATTTTAAGTGTAATTAAAAATTTAATAATATACTTCATGTGTACTGAAAATAATTGTTTAAAAATGCTTTGGTGGTTTAAATTTTAGATCTGTTTTAAAACTCGCCAAAATATTTGTTTGAAAGCAATCACATTTTTTACCGCATAACTGATTTCTGTCAATTAATGATGCAACTTTTGCAATATTAATTATTTAATGATAACTTAAAAATGAATGTCTGGGTCAGAGTTCAGGTAAAAAGTTGTACCAAATGTATCCAAATCTTCCATTGATATTAGCTTCTTAAATGAGTAGAAAACATATTTTTTAAAGCTCCCTTAGTGTTAAAACGAATCAATGTAATCTTTATCAGATTCAGTTAAATTAACTAATTTATAAGTTTTATCATTTATCAGTCGCAGCAAAAATGTAGTTATATAACTTATGTCTAAGAAGCTATAGTGAAATCAATGAAAGACAGGGTTATTTTCTGGTATTACAAATTATTAAAGAAATTTGTTGCTTTGAAATTAATTTGTTCTTTTTCATTTGATGTACGAAAAGTATTATGAAGACAACTCGTCAGTCTAGCAGTTTCCCGGTTGCACTTTCTAAAACAGAAAGGATCCAGTCAGATTTAACATACAGATTTCTTTCTATGTGGAGGAGGTTCAAAGCAGTGTGCTTTGCAGATGCCATCGTATTTGCACTCACCATCCTTAGGCTTCCAATGTTTACAACATGGTCTAGTACATGGTTTAGGTTCATAAGGACCACTTACTTTTTTAGGTTTGGGAGGACACGGTTGAATTTCCGCACACCAGACCCCACAAGGGTGACATCCAGGTGGCGGGCACAGTTTCATGGTACATGGTTTGAAGCCAGTTGGACAGCCCTTGTCGCGGTGATTATTCTCTTTCTTTTTTTCAGGGCATAATGGATTCTTCCCGTCTGTCGTTACCCCTCTACTCTCATTATCTCGCATTTCTTTGTAAGCGCTACCGCCATTGGGCGCATCCTCTGATTGTGTGTGATAATCGATGTTATAGTTATTGTAAAAGTTGGCATATCGAGTTTCTTCGGCTTCTTCAGGGCTCATTTCTGGCTAAAAGGTGAGACACTTTGATTATCCCGTGAAACTTATTCACTTCTGTATATTAGACAAAATATTTCTGTCAAATAAAGGTTTTGTAGTAGATTTCAAATTCTATATGTTCTAATTGTATAACTATGTGTGGTGGTAAAAAAAAAAAATATATTTCCTTGATAATATCCAGGAAAATTTGCATTGTTGCATTTATTGCACTGATACTGTACACCGATCATTCATTTTTGACGCCAATAATTTTTTAAATTATTTATGTGAAATATGGACATCATGTCCTGGTATATGGGTGTATAGACCATTAATATTAACACTTATCATATAGGGTGTAATTCCAATGTATCAAAAGTGAAAGAGTGCTTTCCTCGTCCAATTATAAGAATATTTGGCTTGATACTTACATGCAAGATGTTGTAATGAAAAAAAAAATAAAAAATATATCTAAATCTTTCGAGAAATGCAGATATCACAAAAATTTGTTATTTTTTAAATAAAATTTTATTTTGAACGAAAATCATATTTTAAAATATTTTCCTCTGTTCTTGGCATAAAGTATGCTGAAGTTTAAAAAAGGCTATTAACAGATTCAGCAAGAATACAGGAATCTTTGAGAGGAGGAGGATATGTGAAACAATGTACTAAAAGCGTATTGAGACATGGAGATGATATTTTGAACATATTTTGTATAATCTTTCAATTAATTCTGTTATTTAAATATGTTGGCTTTAAAAATTGTTAATTTGTACCAAAACGGTTCAAAATTTTCAAATGGCATAAGATAATTTGCAAAGATGTAACCAGGATATTGGTCTGAACTGGTTGTTAATTTTTTTTCACATTAAATGTCATTATAGTTAAGATTTTCCATACATAATTTTCTTTTCAACTGTTCAGAAGATATTTAGAGATGTATCATTTTCATGATGAATCATAGATGTGAATATTTATATAAGAAAATATTACATTTTAAAACACTCCATCATTTTTAACATATTGTAAGTAGTTACACTTTCTAAAGATAATGAGAATGTACATACAAGTATTTCCAAACCATAAATTCCTCAAAAATGCAAACCCTAAAGCCGTGATTTTTTTTAGAGACATCTTTTTTATTTAAAATCAAATTACATTACCTTAATTTACATCCCTCGATTCGGTTTACCATTTCTTTAAAATAAAATGAATTTCAAAATGAATAGATCATTACTGAAATCATGACACTTTAGGTTTCAGATAGCAAAAATCGTCAAAATAAACTGTAGGATCTGCAATTTTTGAAGAAATTGTAGTTCCCAAACTTCATTTATGTTTTATTTGTGTTATTGGTCTGCAAATCTCTAAATTGGGGCGCACTGTATATTTAATTACCTACGTTTTTATTCTGTAACACGAATATACTTATGCGCTAAATGTTACAAATTGTTCTCACCTCATAGTTATTTGGAGTAGGACAAGGTAGTTGGAGCGGTTTAACTGGTTCTGGAGAAGTTGGCGCTAGTATTGGTGGTGGATAAACCATGCAGCAAGCGGCAAAGGGTTGAGTTTGTGGGGGACATACCATTGGCTGAGCTTGTCCATTGCTAAGTGCATAATTGACAAGTATGTGATTAAATTTATTACAAGCCTATGTAACGATGAATAGTTATTATTATAGGAGAATATAACTAATAAAATATTGATTGAATTATAGGAAGACAATCTAATCATTTATGTACTGTACCTGCTCTCTAAATCACATATTATGTCCTTCAATTGTCCCAATATTGCTCTGTCGGTACAAGCCATTTTTTAAGACACTTAACAATTTAAACGAACACAAACACAGAAAGACAGACTAAAAATTTACAGACCAAAATGGTAAATGAAACTGCTACACAAAATTTTGTTTATTATTTTGTTTCATGTGTGTCAAAACATTTTTCAGTTTTTTGAAAGAGTAGCCATGATTGTCATTTACAAATGTCTTCCTTTTCGTTTTTCCTTGTTTATATTGTCTGTGACAGTTATGTAAGTTTTTAGTTTATTTTATGATACAAAGGATGAAATATTAATTGTAAATTTATTTGGAGGAAAAGTATTCAAATATTACTTGAAAAAAATGAGAAGTTATCAAGAAATCTGTGAAGAAAAAATCGTTGCTATAGCTACAACTAAACACAGTTTGATTTAAACATTTTGATTAGAGTCCTCAAAATTATTAGTGAAAGAATTAAGCAGAAAATTACAAACAAACATCAATATGTCTAGCTGTCCCCCTTGCTGTCCAAATCTCCCTTGTTGTGCACCTTGTTGTATGCCTTGTTGTGCTCCATGTCCCCCCTGTGTCTATGTACCATGTATACTACCGTGTTCACCATGCTGTTCTCCTTGTTGCGTAGGACCTTGTTGTGAACCTAAGGTAAATTCGAATTCCTTTGAAAACAGAGTTTAACTTTTAATTACTTTCAGAAATGTTAGTTCGTCTGATCAAGATCTACACTCGTTTACTCTAAGGAAATTATAAAAAAAGGTCGATGAGGACTGTCAAGGCAAGTGCAAGAGAAGATTTATAGACAAGAGCTTTAATAAAATTTAAATGAAAAATGTATAATAAAGTTTACTTGTGGCTCGTATACTTATTGTAGTTTTTTTAAAACAAAATTTAAATAATGCATCAATAGATAGATAGCTACCTAAATAGCAATAGTGATATTTGGTTCAGAAGTCTTTACCACGGTACGAATTTTATAATCTTCAGAAATAGTATAAGAGATTGGTGTCAAAAATCCCCTGTGATCAGACTAATGGCCAATTTTGTTTTTAATGTGTTGGTCGTATGTTGTATAACAGGGTTTCAGAGTTTGCCCTTGTGGGGCAGGGGTAGGGGATGCGGGGGTAAATCAACAAATTTCCTAATCTGCCTTAATTGTGGCTGAAAGTACCGGCCCTAAAATTATTTTTTAGTATGTATGCACTTCACATTAGAAGTAATAATGTAGTAGAATATTTAAATAACATAACTTTTATTAAAAAAGTATTTTAATTATATTGTGGCAGTCTCAATATTTTAAATATTCTTGAATAACATTATTTGGCATCTACTACATTGACTGTGTGCATTAATAAGAGAGTCATGGAATCCATGAACAGAACAATTTCACTACCTTGGTAACACAAAATTTGTTATAAACAAACATTTTGGCCACAATATTCAAAATTCAAGTAAATATACCAAGATAAAATAAAAATAGAAATATAAAATGTCTTGCTGCCCCCCTGCTTGCTGTGCACCATGTTGCGCACCTTGTTGTGCCCCTTGCTGTGTACCGTGTTGCGTGCCATGTGTGTACTACCCATGCTGCATGCCCTGTTGCCCACCCTGTTGTCCCTCTCCTAGTAAAAATGGCAATGGTAATAAAAATGGTAACGGATCTAGTAAGGTAATAGTTTAAACTCCAAATTCAGTAGACTTGGTTTTTTACTTTAAAAATATACCCACATGTGAGAAAGCATTAATTTTATGTAAAAAATACACTCAAAAGAACACAGTGATCCCTTCTTATAGCTAATTTTTTTTAAAAGTATGGTTTAAAAAATGATAAACTTGTCATAACACAAGTAGATATATTTTTCTGTTTCGGTATGGACTTGCTGAAATAGGCTGAGTACTTACATTTCACATTTTTTCTTATAGTGCTGTTAATATTTACTTCCCTTGTGTACAACAAATGAAGAACTGTCCAGTAAGATTGCAAGATGTGAATTTCCAAATACATACGAAACAATTTTTATAGTAATTTTTGAAAATGTAAAATAAAAAATAATTAATAAACATTATGTGGCCTATCAAATCTATTATTTAATATTTAATAATGTAATTTAAGATGTATCGTTAATAATAAATAACAAAAGATCTAAAATTTAATCTTTGACACTGAAGAAATTGTAGTCTGTTGTGAAGGTAAGACTTAAATAGTATACGCACAATTTATTAGAAACACTTTCATTACGTCAGCACTGTCGGATTAAGAGTTTCAGAGGCCCCAAGCACAGGGGTCATGTGGACCTTTTGTTGCTTGGATTCGGAAGGTAGAGAATAAAACAAGGAAATGATAGCAGAGGAGAGGAAGTCCCTGGAGAATGGGGGCCTCAAGCATATGCTTGTAATTCTTACTGTAATTACATTGTTTATTAAAGGTTCCCAATATATGTATTGCGTTATTGCAAGTAAATTAATATTAGTGGATCTATTTTTCCTAAAGCCATGTTGAAAGGGGACTAATAATGTTATTTACATGATTTATGTACAAAGGAATATATTAATTTAAATTTAAAAGATTTAACCAAACTTGAAATCAGTGTTAACTGCCACTGTTGTTTAATATACAAATTTTATTTGGAACGAAAACAGTTTTTTGATTACTAATTTTACTGTTTTGGTACAAATTAGCAATTTATGTAAGTGATGACTAGACAAATTTCCAAAATATGTGTGTATCTCAAGTCCACTCTTTTAAATTAATAAATATCCAGAAAACATTTTTTAAATTTTAACACTGAAGTATAAATGTTTTTATAAGAAAATATTCATAAATTTGGACGAGAAAAATGCTTCTTCATTCTTGATATGTTGCGTTACATATTCTATATGTGAAATATCTAGCTTTAAAATATTATTGCTCGTTTAGAAAACAAACGTATATATTGCAATGTTTTTCAAATTTGGTTGAGTTAATTTTTATTTAAATATTTACCATTTGATATAGGTACGTTCGATAGAACGGTACGGTTTGGAAACTGCTCATATTAGGAAACAAAATGGTTACATATTATATTTTGTTTAGTCAGAGTTACATTATTACACTGTCGTTACATATTTTATCTCCAATTACACAAACAATACACTTCTCATTACATGGTAACATTTTTCCCTGACATGAATCATACATCATCTATTAATATGAAGGCCCACAAGATGGTCAGCAAGGTCCACAAGGTGGACAACAGGGCGCACAAGATGGCGGACAACAAGGCACACAACTTGGCACACAAGGAGTACAAGAAGGTGTAACCACAGGAACATAAACACAAGCTTGGGGAATGCATGGAACCGGCAGAGGGTCAAGTGGACACTTCGGAGGTGAAGGCATGGGGCACACGGTTACTGGAACACAACAGCTTGTAGGAGCACATGGTGGACAGGTTGGTGTACAGGAACAATTAGAGCTCATTTTTTAATGTCTTAAATGTATTAAAACATGAAACTAAAAATTTTGATTGATTTCAAAAAGTTTTAAAATACTGATTATTTATTTTGTTACTATGATACAATACTTATTGTATTTGACTATAAAATCAGTATACCTTAATATAAAAAGAAATGAACTACTGATGTCAAACAGTTTTTAAATTTGGTTTATATTTCAAAATTCTAAGTTTAATATACACAATGTCGAATCAACAGCCAATATGTTATCCAATAGACTATGTACCATATGTTCACCCTGACCAACCATGTCGGATAATGTACCAACCCATTAACACAATCCCATTCTTTTTATCTTCGTGTTGTGGTCCCTGTTGCTGCGATCCGTGTGATCAAACGGTTTGTATAGAGTAAATATCATAAGTATGTATAATACTAAACATATTTTTTTCTTTTAAAGAAAAATGGAAATGGTCGTAGTTAAGTCCTCTTCGTGGTTGATGTAATGTATTTTAATGTAAGTTAAAAGCAATAATAAAGTATTAGTATAATCAGTTTCACTTTTTTTTTCATAACATTACCATTAGTGTGTGTTAGGTAAACTTTATATGGTGTGTAAGGTGTGTGCGTGTCTTTCGCTAGTAAGTTGTACACATTTTTTACCAAATTATAAAAAGTCATGTATTGTAGATATTAGATTTACTGTAGCCAGATGGAAAATAAAAGTGACACATTATTTTCTAAATCGATACCTAACAGTGGTAAATTTATCCAGGATTTCAGTGATTTCATCTTTGTCAAAACCAGAAATAAATTTGTCCGTGAGGATTTGATCCCACGCCTGTTCAAATTTGCATTTTGCTGCCAGGTTTTTTACTCTAGCTGCCCATTGCGCTACTGTTTCATGCACATTCTTTGAAATTTGATAAAATTTGTAACGTTCGAAATATATCAATGTTGGCTTGATGAAATATCTGTCGAAACTTTGAATAAGTTCTGCGTAAGATTTCTTTTCGGGAATTTCGGAAACACACAAATCTGCTGCTAATTTATAAGCGTCTTCGTCGAGGCTATTTAACAGCACTACTTTTTGAATTCTTTCTTGTTTGATTTCAATAGCGATTGTTCAAGCTTAGCTTTGTGCAATTTTTTGTTTCTGTTCTTTGCAGAAAATTGATGATGTTGTCCCATTTTTGAATCTTTTCAATTTTTACCTCTTCGCCACTGTTAGTTATCGATTTAGAAAGGAAAGAAAAAATGTCAATTAAGGCCAGTTATTTTAAATAAATGTTTATATTTTTATAATAATGAAAAATATGAGGGTGTTATAAAATGTAGATCAAACCATTTTACAATTTTTCATTCTCGCGCCTATTTGTCAAAATAATTTAAAAACGATTAATAGCTCCGTTGTTTTTTTCAGACAATTATTTCGTCCTATGGGTCCACATTAGTTATGTAACTATGATTTTAAAAATTTAAGCTTAAATCAAGTACAAGGACTCGTAGTATCTATTGACTGCCATGTTTTTCTAACGTATGCCATAAATATCTTTTTTCAATTTTAACTTTAACACTGCGTTTGTTAAACCAAAGAATTAATGGTTAAATAAATTTTTCTGTCAAAAGGTCAACCAAGGATTGTTTTTGTGACATTTATCTGATACAAAGTTTCATCTAATTATTAGAAAAAATGCTACGATTAAGTAACAATAATTATAGGATATAGAATCTAGCAATCCAAATATTGAAAGCATTCTAATTGTTAAATTGGGCTAGTAGGTTTAGACTTCTATGGAGTTTCTGCAAATAAAATGAATCAAGTTACTATAAATCAAAACAATTTGACAAGTGTTAATGTACAAATATAATATATAAAATTTCAGTCATGGAGGAGTGCTGCCCCTGTCCTATCCCTTCTCCTTGTATACCAACCACCCCAAGTTTTGCAAATGCTCTTGCATATCCATGTTATTATATACCATATTCTTTTCCGGCACCACCATGCAAACTGGAAATACCCCTGGTGCCTTGTGCCCCTCCTTGTAATCCCTGTCCCTGTCCCCCTCGATTAGTGGTAAGATATAAAAAATTTAATATAACCAGGTAATTATCTCCATAATTTATTTATTTTCAGAACTGAAGAAAATATTTGTATAGATGTGTTACTGATGTATTCTTAACTCTGTGTAACATTTGCAAAATAAATGTGATACTGTTTTGCCATAGGCCTTATAAACTACTCTATTGTTTTTTAATGATTAGTATAAAAAATGTATTGGTATAATATCATATTTGCAGTTGCTTACTTGCTTTAAAAATAAATTCAATAATTTGAATAGTTTGTGCAATTTCTGAATTCTCAAAAATATGTGTACATATAAAACAGACAGATAACATACAAAGGACCCCGCAACTATCCTTATGGAAAACCAGTCCCGGTCGAATGGTACGAAACTTTACTGAATGATAGTCGTCAATGTGTCGATCAAAAAAGTCCATGGGATCTAGGTCCGAAAAACTACTGTTTTGAAGGTACAGCCTTCTGAAGTTATCGAATCCACGTGCTCGATGACTATCAGTTAAGTTTTCTGAAGCTGCTTCAGCTATTTTCTGAAGACTGAGGCATTCCTCATCATCATCAGCATATTTGCACATTCTGCAGATATGTTGAGGATGGATAAGTGTTCAGCATGCGTAAAAGCATAGGATGTCGCTCAAGCAGTATGTGTCGCTATCGCTGATCTTCAGTAGGTGCTTCACCGATTTTTTCTGAAGACTGAAGGAAGATATAGCTATTTTGACCACGGATTCGCATTCAGCACACGAAAATACATCAAGAAACAGCCAGCTTGGTCACTTTATAAAGAAATATTTGCTTTTACTCGCCCATAAATCATTAGACTTGATGGTCACCGAGCACGTGGATTCGATAACTTCAGAAGGCTGTAGCTTCAGAACAGTAGTTTTTCAGACCTAGGTCCCATGGATTTTTTGATCGACACATTGAGGACTATCATTCGGCAATGTTTCGTACCATTCCACCGGGACCGGTTTTCCATAAGGATAGTTGCGGGGTCCTTTGTAGAAGCTTTAAGTTATTTTATGCACATTATTATTGTGTAGTGAATTACTATCAACTGTCTCAGTACGAGATACTTATTTCTGGGTATGCAAAACTAAATTTGTAAATGAACCCTTTGACTGATCCTTTTTGGTGTAAAGGGATATTAAAAAAATTTCTTTTCAGTGTAGAAATACCCAATCAGAATAACTAGCCAAACTTAAAATTTTAATTCGCAGATTTTTACCTGTAAATAAATACAGCATTAGCACAAGTCTAGTCAGTCTACGTCAAACGTCTTCACAGACAGTGTTTCTCTCATTTTGACCAGAGAATTTTAATTTTAAGTTACAGATTACAACTCCAGGTCTCTTGATTGGATGATTCTACAATCATAATTTTATAAACGTAAATGTATAAAAATGACTGGGAAAGGTGAAATAATATTTATTACAGTAAAACACTTATTTCTAATCTACTTATTGGCATTATTCTCTTACAGTTCTAAACACTTCAAAATACATTACACTATATTTTTACGTAACATTACTAGTATCAATTGCATTGAAATGGTATCCACAGTCTCGAAATATTTAAATATAAATTCCTCATCATTTAGGTTTTGATTGTTGTTCACAACATGGAGAGCACATACAAGGACATGGGCATGGGCAGGGACAAGGTGCTTGTGCGATCATAGGCACATAAATCAGGGTTGTAGGACTGGATGGTTGAGCAAGGAATGCACATGGCTGTGGTTCTGGGGGGTAGCAAGGTACACAGGAAACACATGGGATAGGGCAGCAGCAATCAGCCATTTTTAAGAAGTGTTTTACAGTAGTTTTTGTTCACTGAAAATTTTTGAATGTTTGGCAGACAGTTAATATTTATTCGAGTTGTTATGGTATTGCATATTTTTTAAACAATTTGAAACAGTAGATTTCGCAAGTGATACGTGGTACATGGATCCTGTTAGTAAAATTTTTGTAAAAATATTTTTTATCAAGGACAAGATTAAATTTTTCTGTAATTTGAGCAACCAAAAACACCTACATATAAACAAGTCAAGTTATTAACTCTGTGTTCTTTAGTTGAAAATAATAGGACATAGATTTGCACAAAAGTGAGACAGAGACAATTCTTTCTTCGTCCAATAATAATTCGAATTTTGATAGCAAAATTACAGAGAAATAAGCTAGTTGAGGGGGGGGGGGGCATGGTGGTAACGCTGACACCGTGGAGCACATGGAATTCCACATTGATAACCTTGGATGCATACATGAATTGATTACAATAGCTGCTTAACGTTCACCTCCTTGGAGGGGGACAGGGGACAGGGAGGAATCGAATAGGAATAGAAATGACCTTTCGAGGACAGATAGCCATTGGTATGTACACAAATGGCTCTAAAACTCAAGAGGGTATTAGAGCTCGAGTGTATATTGTAGTTGTAACCCAAAAACAAGGTTGTCAGTAAGTTTTCATATCTAATGCAACCATCTATCAGGCAGAAATTTATGATATGGAGTTGTGTATACAGCCTCCTCATGTTCTAACTGCGCCAAAGCTTTCTGAAAGTTAAGTTACACGAATTAGATTCAAGAGATGTCAAAGGTACTTGGCTGTCCCAAAAAATTATATCGGCTCATATAATGTTGCAGTTGTTCCAGCCTCTATACAGGCTGTTACAAATTCACTTCTCACTACAGGGATCTCGGAAACGGTAAGAGATATAAAGTAGCTTAAATGGGGGAAAGTTGCATAATTAGGGGACCAACATAATGCCTGTAAAAAGTCAAGGCTAACATGATTAGTTTTCGAAATATTTGAAAAAAACCGAAATTTTGGAAATCTGTTTTTGTTTCATTTAAGCCTTGTTTGAGGTGATATTGAAAAAAGAAGAACCCTTTCTCATGGCAACTTTTTACCCTCTATCGAACGGCAAAATCAATGTTTAAATGTAACGTTTCGAATCTCCAGGACCATCATCAATTTCATTTCTTTAAATACGACTGGAAATTTTGTTACATTTTTTGCAAGTCTTCTTGACCCCCAATACTGTACTGCCTCAGCCCGAATCAAATTCATATGTTTTGTCTCAAAAAATCCATCTTCAATGTATTCGTTCCAAATATCTCAATTTTTTTATTTAGATTTCCATGTTTATTGAATTATCGTACACTTTAAGTGTCATTAGACCCTGTGAAATCCACCTAGTTTTTAAACTATTACTACAACACGTTACAATAAAACATTATTAGAGATTTAATCTCCACCACTTGATGGTCATACATAATTCGATAAGTTGTTGCGTCAAAATTACAACATTATTACAATTTTAATTTCATTATGACAAATTAATTCTAAAAAACGCATATGAACAACTACCAAAATGAATATTATACTTATGTTCAAAAACGTTTACGTTTTGGCAAATGTTGAAAATGAAGATACGCTTAATACGATCAGAATTTATTATTATACCTATAACCATAACCGTGAAAGAGCACGTCAGACGTATTTGTATGAATATCCTGAAAAAAATTAGATCGAAATTTGTTTGAATTTTGAGCACGAGAATCCTAGAAATAACTATGAGCACAGGATTAAAACTCTAATGTTTTATTGTAACGTGTGATGGTAATGGTTTAAATAACTAGGTGGATTTCAGAGGGTCTAACGGCACAGAGTGTACGATAATTCAATAAACATAGATATCTAAAAAAAACTTAGTTAAATTTGGAACAAATACATTGAAGATGAGTTTTTCGAGACAGAACGTCCGAATTTAGTTCAGGCTGAGGCAGTAAAGTATTGGGGGTTACGAAAGCTTGCAAAAAATGTAATAAAATTTCCAGGGTTGTATTTAAATAAATGAAGTTGATGATGGTCCCGTAGAGATGAACCGTTACATATAAAAATTGATTATGCCATTCGATAGAGGGCAAAAAGTTGCCATGAGGTGTTCTTCTTTTTCAATATCACTTCAAACAAAGCTGAAATGAAACAAAAACGGATTTCCAAAATTTCGTTTTTCTTCAAATATTTCGAAAACTAATCATGTTAGCCTTGATTTTTAGAGGCATTAAGTTGGTCACATCATTATGCAACTTTGTCCCCATTTAAGCTACTTTGCATCTCTTACCGTTTCCGAGATCCCTGTAGTGAGAAGCGAATTTGTAACAGCCTGTATAGAGGCTGGAACAACTGCAACATTATATGAGTCGATAAAATTTTTTGGGACAGCCAAGTACCTTTGACATCTCTTGAATCTAATTCGTGTAACTTAACTTTCAGAAAGCTTTAGCGCAGTTAGAATATGAGGAGCTTGAGGAGCTATGTGGGTTATGAGCTCATTTGGTGATTTTTATGAGGGAATATATTTTATTTACTACCGTTTGTTAATAATAAATGTAGGCAATAATACATAGGACACAAAGCATAAATATGGAACGAGTACAAACTCTGGCCAGGTATCCGTACACTGGCTATATATTTGTTGATGGATTGGGTCGACGTTCAGCCACAGGCAGGAGTATCTCCACTGGTGGCTCTCTTGCATGGTTCAGTTTACTGGGGCACTATTTCCACTGCTCGGCTTTGTCTTCCTGAACATTTCTTCAATCAGGTTGGAATTTCATAGAATTCGGGGAATTTTTGACCTCCGAAATTCGAACCTGGAACAGCTTTGTCGCCCTTACTTCACGTTGGGGATGTGGACAACTGTGAACTTTGGAAAGCAACGTGAAGATTTCTCATTCTCGTGTTGCGTCATCCTAGGAATCTCTGCTGAAGGCATCGTCCTTCAACATTGACCATCATAGTTGAACAGATTTGTGGCAGTTGTTTTAAACGTAATAACAAGATTTT
The DNA here is from genome assembly GCF_000390285.2 of Anoplophora glabripennis. Classification (NCBI taxonomy): domain Eukaryota; kingdom Metazoa; phylum Arthropoda; class Insecta; order Coleoptera; family Cerambycidae; genus Anoplophora; species Anoplophora glabripennis. The sequence goes on along the minus strand of NW_019416635.1, from coordinate 336,393 downwards.
GGAAGACGAGGTAAAAAATTTCCTCCCTGGCGCCACGTTAGGGCCCTTCGGAACATTGTCCTCGGCTCTTGATTAGAAAGTACGGTGAATTTTTGGAAAGTTCCATTATTTTCCCACAAAATTCTGTGTTTGGTGGTTTGATACTTATTTGTAACACCCGTATTTTATTAAATGCCAATAAAAACTGCAAATAAATTTTATAAATAATATTTATTTTTAAACTTCACAACGTTAAAATCACAGTCAACTTATTACTGTATGTAATCAAATATACAAATTCATACAACTGAGTTTAGGTGTTTCATTATAATAATAATTCACTTTAATATAAAAAAATTAAACAAAACCTATTTTCGACTTAACTAAAAAATCGAGAAATAAATAAAACATGTCGAAATATTCAGTCACTATCACTCGAGTATTCTACGGTCATATGTGACCTAGTAGGTATATTTGCAGATCCTAAACAAACTTCGTAATAATTGTTATAATCCCTGAGACTTGATTTCGATGTGGTGTAATAATAGTCCATTATGAGGACGTTACTAAAATTGTTTTTAGGAATTTCATATAGCAGCTTTTCTTGAGGTTCGTTAGAAGGCAATAGTTTTGTTGGTTCTTTAAGCTCGATTACGTCAAAAGCGTCTGTTTCAATACTCCACGTGAATAGAAAACTAGCCGTGAAGTTTTCTGGTTTCCCGTAAGGTTCCATCTTCTTCAGAGCACCTATTTTTATTACAGCCTGGCAAATTATATGCCCGTTTACAGGACAAATCTAAAAATTAGATGAAGCAAATACAGTCTCTCCACAGATCACTACCCAGAGATGGGAAACTTTAGTTTAAATTTTGATCAGAGAGAGCAAAAAAGAGCAAAGTGGCATTTTTAATTTTACAAAAATTTCATATTAAAAAGTTATTTGTGAAATTCCAAATTTGAATTTAATATTAGTAATTTCGTTTTTAAATAATATCCTCTACTCCTCATTATACGAGGGGTACTAGGAAAAATACCTATCCAGCCATGATGGAAATTCAATAGTGACACACGTTTTGGACTTGTGGACAAAAACTGCTTAGGCAGGAAATAAAATAGTGACAGATGATGAAACTTGAATATATCACTGGGATTGAGAAACAAAATTAGAGCCTACATTAACAAAATTATGTAAGGCAATTGATCAAAAACGTGTGGGTTTCCGTCATAAAAACGCTTTCTTTGTTCACGATAATGTGCATTTCTCTGCTGGACCATCCTCCATGTAGTCCAGATTTGATTCTGCACGACTTTCATTTTATTCAGTAATCCGAAAAGCACCTCAGGAGACGTCATTTTATAGATGAAAATCAGTTGAAAGTTGAGGTCCAACAGGAATCTTTTTTTTTTATGGAATAAAGTTGTTGCAAGACAGGTAGCATAAGTACGTTGAAGTTTAAAAGTTGAAAAATCAAATTATGAAAAAGATCACGTTTTGTTTCATGGTTATGGAAAAACCTTTTTTAGTGCTCTTACAAGTCAGAGAAGGAGCAGTAATTATTCTTTAAGCAGTATTTGCGCCCAAAATGGTAAGCCCCAACGATCATCCAGTGTACAAATGAGGCAACCTTAGAAAACCTACTTTCTATCTATGATACAGCTGATACAGTTTTCCGGTCATAGGTATCCAACCCAAGTCTCAACAATGATTCTAAGATTGACACTTTAAATGATATCAAAATTCCAATTTGATCATTATTAGCTGAATATACACGAGCAGTTTTATCGACCGATTTGGCCGATTTATCGTTGAATTGCATAAATTGTAAAGACAAAACTGCTAATTTGGGTCATCAAGAAAAATTATAAAATACCAACATTTTGGCGGATAAATTGCTGCCAAATAATTTGGAGCGATTATTTTGTCATGTACACTAACACAGCAATTAAACGGCAGATAAATCTGTTGTGAATTATTAGTCGATATTTTGTAGAGCGTCATCTGCGTGTTAGTACATGTTGGAGGAAATATCTGCGCCATATGTAAAATCGGTTAATTTCTGTCTTGATTACTACACTTACGAGTAACAAATAAATTGCTCTAATTTTTTGGACTTCCGAAAGATCAACGATGACAGAATAATCTTACCAAATTTAGAGATAAATCTTTGTGAATGACTCAGACGTAACGAATAAACTGTCAAATAAACTTTATTCGATTCAATAAAACTTTGTATTAGTGTACTTTCTAAGATTTGTCTGAAAGATTTTTCTTAACGATTTATCTGACGATTATTTGGTACAATTTATCACTCCAATATGTCTTTGCATGTGTATTCAGCTATTGATTTTTATTTTTGGAACAATTGAAATAAAAAGTTTAACAAGGTGACGATTTCGGAAATACTGTTGAGTTATTAAAAAAAATAAGGTAAGAGACAATATTGTTAATGTTTCATTAGATACGATTAAAAAATATTACGGAATTTGAAAAAAAAAATGGTTACGTTATGTGAATAGGATAATAAGAACGTTTGTTATAAAATTAAAAAAAGCCACTTCACTCCAACTACTTCACATGTTATCTTTTGAACAAAGAATGACTTCTCAAAAGAGAAAATAAACAAAAAATAAGAAAGTTTCTCGTTTCCAAGCAGTAATCTGCAGACACACTGTAGATAAAGATTGTCAATTAAAAAATACATCAGCTAACTGAAAATTTCTTGTAGGGTTCCCTGTATTGTTTAAACTTACGTGAATGATTTTAATATCGTAATCGTCACAGTGCAAGAATTCAAGATGAGCTTCTGAACACAATTTTTGGGCTCTTCTCTGGACAAACTGTTCACAGTCAAACGATCTCTGTGTTACTATTAGTTGCATTTCAGTTACTTGGTCCACTCTGGATTCTGGGATGACATCCAAGTGCTGTTCCGTCAAACTTTGCACTAGTAGTGGTATTTCTATCGGAATATTGTAGTCATCTTAAAATAAAATAGATTTTTAATAAAAAATAGCGAACTATCTTCATTTAGAATTCACTTTAATTTGGTTTTGTTTTTTGCATAGCTGGGAAATTCATCATTTTAATTAATAAATCATTGAAACTCAAAAGATGCTACAAACACAACATCGGAAATAGATTTTGATGTGTAAGATATGATATTCAATCTTAGCTTTTTGGCATGTTATTAATCTTTCTTTATAATAATAATAATAATTTCCAAATTGTAAAGACACTAATTTCTAAATAGTTTTTTAAAAATAGTTTATTTGTTTATAAGTATTTTCTTCAGTAATGCAATACATTTAAAAATCAACTATTCTAATGGTTTGTGGCATACAGAAGTGAATCAGATTTTTGGAACTTGATATTACTGAAACTCATGCAACTCTATCAATAGATTTTTTTTCGTATTTTCAAATTAATGTGTACATTTACACCTAAGCGACCACCTACTACTATCGGCCGTTGTTGGCACTACCAACTTTGCAACATAATAAGATATGACAGAAATGTCAATGTTAATATAATGAATGTTCCAAATCTTGAAATTTCCAGAAAAAAGTTTTAATCATGCCTTTTATTGACATTAATGTATGAAGTAATTCTACCAAAAAATTCAACTCAATTCAATGTCTGATAACTGTTAAAGGCAGATGGTACATTATTTACTTCAGTCTGCCCATCTGCACTAAAGTAGTACTTTCAACGGCTGTTTATCACTGATAAGTATTATCTTAAAGTTGTATTTATAGTAAATACATTTTTTAAACATTGCACAATGAAACATGAATGAACCGATTGTTACTACTTTTTCTGAATGTTTATAAATTATAATTAGAACGATTTTGGAGAAATGACGCCAATAACAGATTCATTAAATTGTTTGACACATACGTTTTAGAAATCCTCAAAAAAAATTGTATATGCGAAACCTGCGACCTCATTTCACAAGATCTACTGAGAGATTACCGATAAATTTATTAAATAATATAATATTCAAAGTATTTATTGACTTTCTAAATTGGTGTTATAAGATAAAATTCTGCAGTAAACCGAATTTATGATTTTTTTTGTTAAGTTTGATATGTGTAAAAGGTAAAATAATGAAAAACAGTTTTGATAAAGTTAATAGGAAAATCTGTTAGTTGAAAAAAGCGAACATATTTAAATTTTTTATTTTAAAATAATAAGGGAGGAAGGGAGGTTAATATCAATTTATTTTTTAGAAAATTTCCACGAAAATTTGTCAGTTTTCTGAAATATTTTCATATCGATACTGAAAAACAAAAAAAACAAGCCAGTTGAAAATTTAAATAAAAGATAAAGAATGATTTTAATAAAACTGTTTATAGATATCGATATGTAAAATCTACCCAGTTTGTAATGCCTGCCTCTATAATGTCTACAACTACTGTCAAAATGTTAATAAGTGATTTGAAGGCATACCTCTGCTCTGTCCAGAAACCAAAGAACTGTTCTCAAAGTCTCCATTGGAATACCTGCGAACGACTTTCTTGATCCATTTAGGCGTATCCATTTTGGGGTCCACTATAAGTAACCCGTTAGAATTAAATCGATTATCAATTGAGGTAGAAATGTTGGACGTCCTTAATATCAGTCTAGAATCAGAATCTGAACAATCGCTGTCCAAGCTTGGGGAGTACACGTAAAATTTTCTAGCCGAATCTTTAGGACTGATGGGGGACTTGGAATGATGGGGTGAGTTCCGGACTGAAGGGCAATATAGGTTTCGAGCACCACTCGGGGAGAATTGACCATTACGGGAGTTAGGAGATTGCATGGGGGAACGTAAACCCGATGATCTAGGGCTTAAAAATAATGAGTTAAAATCAGGCGAGCGAATGCAACGATTCTGCGACCTGTACAAATACCTACGTTCGCGGCGTAGTGAATTGAAAGGTACAATGTTTTCGCTGTTATCCTCTGAAAATTCATACTTCTTTTCAGCTAGTCTCTTTTTTCTAAACGAACTAATTTTTTCATACTTTTCATTTTCTTCAATGAACTCGTATGCTTTTTCGGCTATTTTCTTATCGATTTTAGTCTTTTCAACAGGTTTTTGTCCACCCGAACCTTGAGGTACAGAAAATAAATAATCTTTACTAGTAGTCTGTAACCGTTTTAATCGCGGATCTACAATGTTTTGAACTAGAGTATTGTGATAACTTTTACCAGTAACATTAAGGGGTTCACAACTTATATTTAACTCGTGAAATGGCTTATTACATTCACTAGATTCTAAATCATACTCACTAAAGTCTTCTAATATGGCATCAACTATGCTACTTGAACCGAAATGTTCGCTAGGCGATTCAGAGACCTCGCTCAATGTATCATTAAAAGTGTGTGTAGGTGTCTGTGACGTTAATTTTAAGTCTTCGTCTTTCAAATTTTGTAAAGATACATACACTTGAGGCGGTTCAGAGGTTGATACATTCAAAATGTGTATGTGATGGCCCGTGTTAATTACTAAGTGGTTTGGGTATGCCAGGGAAATGTTAGGGTCAAATGTAGGAGTTGGTTGGGACATTGACAACATGTAGTGAATTATAAATCCATGTTTTACACACCATCCCTGATTCACAGATTCTGAAACCATAAAAAATATATGGATGGTCAATAAGGATATTTAAATATTAACATAAAAATGTCCATTAATAATCAAAGGTAAATTAGTATCTGATAAATTTAAGATTCACAAAGTGGATAAAGAATTTTTAAAAAACAAGCTTAAATTACAATTTAAAGGTGCTTAAGAAATACTTACCATCACAAGGCAAAAAATTTCCATTGCAATGTTTACAGCTTTTTGGTGATGGTATAGTTAAAATAGAAATATAAACTAAATCTGGATTTGTGGCCCTGAAATATATTAAACTTACTTATATCAAGATTCATTAAATAATTAACAATATATGATAGATTAATTAACATTTAAGTTATTTGATTCTGTAAGAAATTGAAAGGAAGAGCAATCCAAGCATGTTAGCAAAATATTTGTATTTATTCTTGTTATATGTTATCAACAAAATTAAGAAAACATAATATTTAAAGATACTTACGCTAATCCATAACATACAATCTTATACATGTCTTTTGGGAATTGCATAAACATTATTTTGTCTAATACTTCAGAGCCTTTAAGGTGCTTAAAAATTTTGTGTTTAGAAAAACAAATAAGTTTCTGTCCGGGAATAAACTTCCATAAATATAATTCATATTCGTAGGTAGTGTTAAAATTTAAAGGTCCCAAATCCTCATACATTTTTTCAGTATAACTTAAAAAATATTGTCCACACATTGTAAAGCCCATAAATATATGACTACTATAATAGAAAAATGTTATATGAATGATTAATTGAACACATATTTCTTAACTTACTATGCATCTGGGTCCTTAATAAGTGAATTTAAGGCAAATCTGCATTTTGTGTGGATATTATCAAATATTCTTTCAGTCTTTGCTCTAGGAGTTTTGGCAAAACGTCCATATAACTACAAAATTAAAGAAAAAACTCTAAATGTTGACATATAATTTTAGGTTAGGTTAATAAACATACCTGTCTATTAAAAATATTAGTGGTTACATTACTAGGTTTTGTATTTCCGATTAATTTCACAAAATCATTCTCACTTCTTTCACACATATTTTCTTCCCACGCTAAGGAATATTGGGAAAAATCTGAAAAATTGTCATCAGAATTTTCATCTTCTGATACCACAGACGCCATGTTGTTTACTTCTGTATTTTGAAGTTTTGGTTCGATTTAAATGGCTGAGATTTCGATTCTAAGATTTAAAAAATATTACAATAAATTTAAATATTTTGATTAAAACAATTTTATGTTCATATAAAATATTTTCTTAAAATCTTAATTAATTATAGGAATATTATTAGGAAGGTATTTAATTTTTAGGGCATAGGCGTACACTTAAAAAATTTAGAAGGAACAGCAGAAACCAAAAATAATACATATTACAATTTAAAGATTTTGATACAAAAAATAAATGTCTTATTTGGGTATTTTACTATGCTCATATAAGGTTGTAATAGTGTATTCAATAATTTATACCTAATAATTTAAGTACCTACTTATTTTTTCATTTTTAATTAATTAACCTATGTCTTAAAGTATCTATATATTAGGTACCTATGTAGGTGTTTGGGTAAAATATCTTCTTATATATACATAAGTATGTGGTAGGTAGATGTAATTTTTAATTATAAAAGTTCTACAAAAAACTCTTCTTTAAATTTTTATTGTTAAACAATTGAACTGATACAGGATTTTTTACACAATTTTCTGTGTAGATACCAGAGACAAGTTTGGTACTATGTAGATATGGGTATAAAAAAAAATAAAAATTATAATACCCCTTCTAAGCAGTATAAGCACCCTTGTGTCAGTTAGTAGAGAGCTTTTCAAATAGCAAGCAAACTTTCGACTTTAATATGGCATATGTTGGCTTTAGTTAAATTTATTTACCATTCACTACTCGAAAAATTACAGTTTTAAAAAAAGGTATTTCCGCATTTATTGAAAAACTATAAACGTTTTTATTTTTCTTCCATTAATAGCGCCATTTTTTGTTCGACACGAGCTCAATGCTCAATGGTGTAGAAACCGGGGTGTAAAGAGGCTTTTTTGTTTAGAACTTCTATACCACTAGATTTTCGACAAGAATTTGGCTACTAGATTTATGGAAATTCACTCCGGCTGCTCAAATTATTATCTCTATCCTAGTTTTTCTTATTGTATTCGAGTGGGAAAAAATGAAACCTTTTAAACCAGAATTGTTGAATTATTCTCTTCTATTTAAATCTTGATATCTATGTTATTATTACTATTAAATGTTTGTTTTCATCTGAGTTAGATATAAAAAAATGATTTTTTTTTAACTGACAACTTGGAAAAATCTGTATATTTTGTGGTATACAGAGTATAACTTATACCTAAGCCCGATCACATTTTAATGGTGCCATTATCTGTTATGACATTACAATAAAGAATAATAAAAAAATGTAATATGTTTTCGATAATAACGTGTTTAGGCATAAAATATATTCTATTCGTTTTTGAGTTGCGCATCGTAGATATTAAAATTCTTGCCAAACGGACAATTTATTCTTTACTGTAATTAATGTAATAACAGGAATGGAAAAAGGTGAAATTTCGTGAAATTACGGAGGAGGATAACGGTATTCTTAATGAAAAACTTGGGAGCCGCGGGCGTGAAAGCTTAGGAGTAATCTAGCTGTGAGGGATGTATAATTTTTTCAGGCCGTATAATGTGAAATCGCGCATCACGATAAGCTTTTCCTCTCGTGAGCTTTCGCGAGAGCTCGACTAGGGAGGGGGCCGAGTAGTATAGCCATCGGGGCTGCTCTAAATTTAAATCAAGTCGTTTTAAACGCATTTTACTTAATTATTAACTAATTAGGGGTTGATTACAACGTCATAAGTGTTAGTGTGCTTCGTTTAACCCGTCCAAGATCGTGTAACTCGATTGTATCGTTCTTTTTGTACCACTTCCACCGTTCACACCAGTTCGTCGACATTTTCCTCTCGGGTTTTCATTCAATAAACTGTTTATTTGTTGCTACGGTCGTGCGACAATAATTTTCAGGCAATCTGATCGTTCCGTTTTAGTGATACTAATGAAATTAGTGCCATTTTTCGATTACGTGGTATCGAGTTTATGAAAACAGAGTACTAGACTGAAAATATCGATTAAGCCGTAACACTGGCACTACTACTACGGTCTGCTGGAAAATATACTGAAATTCACCACTATACACGAAAATGCAATCTATTTGGCTCATAATAAGGCACAGAAAATTCCTGAAGAAAATATTTAAGAATAGGTGATCATGAATGTACTCAGGTAAGTCGATTTTCGTTAGTAATTTAGCGCTTATTTACTTTTTTTACCAGGGAAAATGTAATAAAATTCCATTTAGAATTCGATATAGCTAAATTACTTTTTAATATATGGGCCAGAGGAGTAAAATATTGATTTATAATTATCATTATACACATACCTAATGTTCCACCAGCCTGAAAAAATTTCAGTTGTAAAGTTTTTTACGTTTAGGTTTGTAAAGAAATGTAGTATCGCTTTCCATGTTATAATTACACCATGCATTTTTAATAAGGAACTATTCTTAAGGTACAGGGCATTTATTTTATCTCAGCACAGTTTCAACGACAGTATCATGGCTACGTGTGCATGCAATATTTTTCCTTATCTAATAAAAGCATTCAGAGGAAATTTAGTAATATCCGTTTATTTAAAAATTTAATGGTTAATGTTTTATTATTTTAGTGTTTTATTAATACACATTCCGTTTATAATAATAAACAGCACAGCGTTAGATATTGGTTCTTATTTTATTTGTCATAGAGAATGTGGTAGGTTTTTTCGACAACTTTAGTGTTTTAGAAAATAGATGGTTCCTGCTATAACATTGTATGTCAAAAACTGGATTTTAGTGTGTTCAATTTGAATAAAAAAACTAATTTAGACAAAATCCTGAAATCGAAAACCAATGGTGTGCATTATAGTTACTTGTATGTACATACATTTTCAGCTTAAAATAGAAAACACATATTGGTGTCTAATGCTAATTACAAAGCAAATAATTTCATTGTGTTTTTTCCTAAATTTAATTCTTTATTTTTAATAGAAAACCATAAATAATTAGAAAATTAGTTATGTCTTAAAAATAATAATTTCTAAGATACAGAACATTGACAACATTTTATTTAATTTCGTAAATGTATATAAAAAATATATTTAATTTACTACAAATTATTTATTAATATGGTTTTTGTTGGTGACGATGCCTCTTGTATAGCAAATTTTATGTAAAACAATTCAAACTAAAAGGAATATATTTCAGTAAGTAGGTATTCCAAATTAGAATTTAAATAACAAAAGTATATCGTGCAGTTAAACGGTTAAAAAATGAGAAGTTTTGCAATGTTTTAGAAGTATTTTGAAAGAAAAAAGAAATGTATTTAAAAAAAAGTGTAACTTCCTTATTTTTATAAATTTTCTAAATTTGTGACAATGTTACTGTAGCACATTTTTGCAAAGAATTTGACTGTGAGCTCACATTTCCATTTCAACGTTTCGATGAAATCCTTTTTCTTATGTTTTTTTCGGTACATATTTGCACTTAAAGAAAAAGATTATGATGTTTTTGCGGAACCGAAACGTTGAATTAGAAATCTGAGTCTAAAGTAAAATTAATTGTAAAAAGTTGCTACAACAAAGTGTTTAGAAAGTTAAAATAGATTATGGAATAAACAACACATCTTTCAAAATATCTGGAAAACCTGATGAGCTAGTGTCGATCTAAGATTCAGCAATAGCATGGTCTAAATCTTTCTGCATTTAACTCTTTTTACTTCTATTATAGTATCCGTGATCACAACATATGCATTGCCAAAGTGTCGTTAATATTACATATTACACAGTCCGACAAAATTTGGCCCACCCTCTAATCCAGAAACCAGATTGTACTTTTCCGGAGGATTTTGGTACGCTGAATTCGAATTCGATGTCTAAATTTCTCAATTGGCTCTGGTTTTCGAGATATCCTAACCTAAATGTGCCAAAATCATGATTTTTTGACATATTTAAGGTTATGTTACATGGATAGGTAACTGTTTTTGCTAAAACCATTAAAGAGGCTTTAAAATACTATAATTTCTCTTTAAAATACACTTGGATCTATCTCAATATTATTTTTTGTCTTTGAGAAATCGCATGTTGAAATGTAGTAATTTGATTTAGATTGTTCTCGATTTTTGAATATACTGATGACACAGCACTACAAACCCAATTCATCGACACCCGGAAGTAAGGATCTTACAAGTTTTTAGAGTCACTGATCATGAATCTGAACTTCAAAATACTCTATCCCGTCAAATTTTGTAATAAATTTAAAAAAACAACTAAAAATTCGATATATGGCCGATATTTTACGTATTGTATAAACATAGAAATTCATTTACATGCAAAAGAGGCTAATAGTATGCTCAATCCCGAACTCATAAACCCTTATCCCAAAAACCCTAAGCCCATAAACCCATAAGGTTTGTAAATAAGTCAAACTACTAAGTGCCTTTTAAAGAGTAAGTATAGTACTTTAAGACAACATTAATGGTTTCAGCAAAAAGAATTAGCTTTAACATAAGCTCAATTATGTCGAAAAATCGCTATTTTGACACTTTTAGGTTAGGATATCTCGAAGACCAGAACCAACTGAAAAATTTGAACCTCGGATTCGAATTTAAAGCACCAAAATCCTTTGGGAAAGTATATTCGTGTTGTTGGGTTAACATCTTGTTGGTCTGTGTTATTTTTTCCCCTGAAACATGTATAAGAAATAATTTAAAAAGGCATAAATTTATTAAGGACTTTATTACTCTTCAGTTTACAAGTAAGAATTAGTAGGTATAACCATCGTCCAAAAAACTTGCTTACATATGAATCTTCTATAAAATATCACTAGTAAAATCCAACCAATTTAAAAATACATTATTTCTAAAACCATTTAAACCTCGTCTCTGATAACGTTAAAGGAATTTATGCATCTATTTTATTGGAACCGTTAAGGCAAAGAAAAATATGAGTTGACTTTTAATCAATACCCATGCAGTAATCTCATTTTTCTTTCATTTCATTTATCCCAGTATTTCCCAGAGACAAGGAATCCATATTGTACAATTTAAATATTACGTGGAATGGATTGCTAAAATCTCGATAATATCTCTAGGTATATGGCGTTTTGTAGACTAACAGCTAAATATAGAAAAGATAGAAGCACGGGATGATTAGATGGAGCTATTGATTTATACCAAATCATGTTTAATGGAATGGCTGTATGAAAAAACAGATTAAATCATTGTATGCCCAAAATTTGTAATGAATGCTGTTAATATCTGTAATGTACTAAGGGGACAAACCTCAACAGATGATAAACAATGTAATTTTCAGAAGAAAACAGTTTGTTAGCATAGATCGACAATTGTTATTATTATTTAAATATTATCAATTACTCTACAGGTACTTTTTATTCAATTAGGTACTTCTGCTGCACTAATAATAAGGAAAAAATTAAATGGCTGAAAGTCTATTGTGACAATTAATGATTTGATTATCTACTTTCTTTAGGAATATATCTACACTAGGCACAGAAATTAAGGGATATAAAAAAAATCTCAAAATTTTGGGTGATTTTCAAAGAGCTGTAACTTGGAGAGAAATGGTCGTAAAGAGAATAAAAAAAGGAAATTGAAGCTTCAAGTGTCTAGTTTTCAGATCTGCAGTTTAAAATTTTTTAGCGTCAGCAGTTTTTCAGTAATCACAAGATCAACGGAAAAAAAATTGTAAATTTTTGTTTTTTTTAAGGCCTATGGACTTCAAACAAATTTTTTTTTTGGTAATTTCACCATAAATCTCAGATAATTTAATTCTTTGCAATTTGAGCGGTTCCGGAGTTTTGTACGATTATTTGTCGCTGAGTTATCGTCGATCCAAGCAAAAAAAAAATCGTTTTTGACTTTGGCAATCAATTACTCGGGAAATAATGGTCGTGCAGAAAATCCAAGCAGGGTTTTGGAAACTGCAAAGTATTCACTACAAGTCGTAATTGATAAAAAAATTGCAAATAATGAATAAACTAAGGATATCGACTGTAACTTTTCAACCTCAAAGTGTCCTTCTTAGATTTGTGTGGTTCACAGAAAGTTGCTTCAAATCAGAAAAATCCATAAGAAATAAGTGGTTTGGTGATTTATTTTGATCATTAGCATGCAATGACTTGAATATAAAAAATATAAGTGAGGTATTTAGGTATAATTTAATCTAAGATGGAAAAGTAAACGTGGTTTTATTTTAAATCTAGCAGGGTAAATCTCAGGGTAATTTTTAAAAAATTTTTCATATTCTATCTTCAGACGAAATTATTTCGAAAACGGTTAAAGATAGGTATAGGTTATGTTACATAAAAAATGATCAGAATTCCATGGAGAATTGAATAAAAATACAGAAAAGTGGGGTTTCCATTTAAAAAAGTTGGCCTTGATTTCATAACTTTTCTTGGGCCACTCTGTATAAAATAAAAATTGCTTAAAAAAATGCGCAACTAAAAATATAATTCGGCGGGTCCGAGCGATTTTTCAAATAACAAACATCTGATTTTTAAATACATATATTCCATACTTTTGCCGCTCATGGTACAATAACGAATTATTTATTAATACTGACATACTTTTTACATTACCTCTGTAATTAAACTCATCTTTTTTAATACCTGAACATATTTAGTAAAACAAAAGTAACACAGTGATGTTCCATTAACAGATAGAAGGTAATAATTTACCGCTTAGTGAATAAAAGGGAAGAAAACGTTAGAATATTTTAAGGAAATGGATACCTATGGCGATATATTTTGTTTTCAAATAATAATTGAACGATAAATTTTCTTAAATGTCAAATATTTATTGAGGAAGCGTAGATATTGTGAAATAATAGATTTATTTGGAATTTGAGGTATTTCCCAACATCAGGATTGAATGTGGTTAGTTACAAATGCGTTGATGATAAATGAAAAAGGACATTGTTGTCATCCCCAGATTTAATTTCTTGTATAAACTAACAAAAGATTTTACTGTTGTCTTCATTATTAATGACAATCTACTGCCAACTTTAGCTCTACTAATCACGACATAAACAGGATGATTAAAATTTATTTCATTCAATTTTCTTTTTTCTTTTTTAGATTCCTGGAACTTTCCATATAAGTTATTGCCTGACCTTATTTCCCGTCCATAATTTCATGAATAAATGCATTAATAATCTTTATTAGTTTTCGTCGCAATCAAATAAAGGTTCTAAAGTATCTAATTACTTAAGTTATCGTAAAAATGCAACAAAATTGTTAAAACACGCGATCACAAGCAACACCTATTATTCCACCAGTTACAAAGGAATAGAATAGAATAGATTTATGGAACAATGCGCTAGCCGGTATAATATAATATTATAAAGGATATATTTAGATATTTCTGTTCAAAGAAAATAATGTGATACATTTTAAATAAGGATGGAAGAATGATTTCTTTTCTATATTTTATAGGCATTTCGTTACGTGCAACATGCACATTCTTTATAAAAAAATATGTGGTGTTGGTTGATAAGATAAAATAGTGGCGAGCTTTTCGACAAAATTATCATGGGAAACAAAAGCAATTGCAGTTATTTTTAACCATATATTTATGAATACAAATACAAATTCCAAGAAATACGCGTTAAGATGATTTTATCAGTATTTTGATTTCCATATTTCGACGGTTTTTCCTTGAACATTTCCAACACATTCAATTTATTGACAAAAAAATGTCTAGGGAAAATCAGAAACATTCTCCAAAAATATTTCGACAAACTTATTCATTTCTAATATCTATCTGTGCTTCTTTTTGTTTAGTTTCGACTCCGATAAATTGATCCTTGCGCATTCGGTAAATTTTAGAAATAGTCCTATTCAATTTTATGTTGACCTAAAGAATGGGCCATACTTTAAGACTCGCTTTCTTCGATGAAAATAAAGTGATTTAAATCAACTTACCTTAGTACCATCTTGCTTCCTTAAGAAGTTATAGGCCCGAGAAAGTAGTTTTGTTATTTCACTTTTTTACAATAATTTATTTATTTGGGTAAACCGAAATTTTAGGAACGTGGGTTTTTTGTATTATAAACACGAATATCTTCTTGTTTTTTTTTTTTTGTGATAAATGTACAGGGCGTTCTGAGCGCCCTTGCCATTACATTGTTTCTTTCAAATTTCTTTTTAAGGATCGATATTTTTCAAAAAATTATAGTTATTTTAAAACATCATGCAATATGCTTTAAAAAAGGTATCCTTGTACGTGTCGCTGAAATGCACCGTTTTGGAGAAAATAAGGTTTAAAGTTCTTGCGGCAAATGTATGGATTACTCTACAATTTCTCAATTTCAGATTGGACGAATGAACATCCATGGCCTCCACGAAGTCCTGATTTGAATCCTCTGGATCTCTATTTATGGGGATACATTAAATTTATTCTGACCCTACTGTTAATATCAGAAATGAATTGTGGCAAAAAATAGTGGCAGCAGCAAATTATATTAGGCATACTCTTTCTACATTCTTAACAGTTAGAAAAAATTTCTTAAAGAGATGTTAAAAGTGCATTAAAGCAAATGGCGGACATTTTGAAAATCAAATTTAAAAGAAAAATTGTTTTTTCTATTACATTTAGGTCTAAATGGTTATTTTTTATTTTGTTATTTTTAAATGTTGTAATATCTTTCATGTCATATTTTTCTGTGCTTGGTTTCGTGTTTGTTTTCATTTTCAATTGTTATAAGAACCACATTACTAACTGTAACTACCTTATGAATTAATAATTAATTGTAATTTATGTATTATTTTCAAACTTATTGGTTTTTATTTTAAACGGTATTTTCTCTAAAACGGTGCAATTCAGCGACATGAACAAGGATACCTTTTTTAAAGCAAATCGTATATTGTTTTAAAATAACTATCTTTTTCTAAAAATATAAAAATATCGATCTTTAAAAAACATCTGAAGGAAACAATATAGTGGCAAGGGCGATCAGAACGCCCGGTATATTTATCCCAAAAAACAAGCAGATATTCGTGTTAATAACACAAAAAACCCGCATTTCTAAAATTTGGGTAAAATTACCCAAATAATAAATAAATTATCGTAAAAATGTAAAATAAAAAAACTACTTTCTCGGGCATATAACTTAAAGAAGCAAGATGGTATTAAGATAAGTTGATTTAAATCACCTTAGTTTCATCTAAGGAAGCTAACCTTAAAGTACGGCCCATTCTTTAGCAAATACCCTGTATAGGTAGTCATACTAAAGTTCCAAAATTGTAGGAGTGACTTATTCTTCACATGTAGATCCGTGTGGGGGTAAAAACTCCTTTAACCACATACACATTTTTAATGTCTGGCTAACTTCATTCGT
>NW_019416635.1:292657-319873 GCF_000390285.2 Anoplophora glabripennis | reverse complement strand
AATAATAATAATAATATCTCTACTCCTCATTCTAACTACGAGAATTAGCCCAGAAGTCGGAGACTTGTGCGGGAGAGGAGGCGGCATATTATTATTACGCAGGCCGCATTTGCGCCCAGGAACGACTTATGTTGGTAGGCCCTAACCACCATTCAGTGCAGGAATGAGGGAAATCTGGAAAACCTAATTAATTAGGGGGGCGGTCAAATGCCAACCGGTGTCAATCTCTCACATTGACCCAAGCCAACATTTTTCCACCCTACCATACCTGCACAGAGGGTGCCAATCCTTCTTACATACAAGCATAGCTAATCTACGGTCTACCGGCCGCGGGATTCGAAACCCGGGCAGATCGACACATCGATTTAAGTACTGACGCTTTAAACCGTGTGGGTATCGACCGTGTCGTATCGTATCGAAAGAAATAAGTAGATTAAAATGTTCGAATATTCATGAATTTTTTTCACGAAAAATATATGGTTCTAATCGAAAAATTAATAGACACTTTTTACTTAAAATTTCATGTAGAATTCGACATTTTTTATTTTTCAATAAGTATTTTAAATTTTTTTATACTCGGTTCACCATATTGGATCCGCCATCTTGAATTTTGAAAATCTAACGCTGGATTCGAAATCAGCGACCCCCAAAATGTATAAAAATGGTAAAATATTTTGTTTTAACTTTTTTCACGATATAGCTTTGGATTGTCCTTGACCTTGACCTGATCGGGTTAAACTAACCCCAGATCCGGATTCAGCGACCCCAAAAACATATAGATATCATGGTCTGATTTTCGGACCAGATACTTTTTTTTTGTGGCGCTGGCGCTGTGTTATTATTGACACTATCACTATCACTGTCACTAATGCTATCATTGCTCTCACATTCATTGTTCTTCTTTTTGTACGTGTATAATGCACTTATGCTGTCTCCACATTTACCCAATTAATCGTCTCCGGGTACTTTTACTTCTAATTTAAAAGTTGTGTTATTCACGTCACATAAGTTTTTATCTTCACCCAGATTGATTCAATGGTGTTCAGCTTGTAGTACTATAGTGGCTATCGAAAAAATATAACGTCGCGAGCTTTAACCATTACATCCATTAAATTTTTTTTGTATTTGTCTTTTTCTTTTTCTGATTCTGGTATTGCTAATAATTGTACTTTTAATATCGTGTCTTTCTATTAAATATGTATTTCATTAAACTGTTCCAAGAGCTCCCCTTTTCTGCAGATGTTGCCAATTTTTTTATTCTTCGAGTCTGGCAAGGCGAATTATTCATGACAATCACTACATCGATGTGAGACAAAATAAATGCAAACCATTTTTTAAATACTAAAAAAATCTGTGAATTTTTCTACAGATCGCATATTTAACAGTATTGTCATTTTCAATTTTTTTCTTGCCGTTTGTAACGCTTTTTTGCTTTTTACATTTTCATCACTGTACTTAACACACGACAACAGGAAAACATTTGACAAACACATCTATTAAAAAACTGCACATTTCCAAGGTATCATCGGTATTACGCACTCGATTTCCCTAATAAACATTGTTTATCATCCGTTTGCAACCATCCTGATTATTGATAGACTGCATAGGATTCTATTTTTAAAAATATCCCATTTTCCCACATACACGCATGTGGCACGAAGGAAAACGCCTAAGTTGGAAACTGACAAATCTGGAAATTAAACTATGCAGCACTAGTCATCTCTGTCTCTTAGTATACAATAAGCAAAGATAGAAATGGACGCTTGTAACAAAAAAACGTTCTAAGTGCTAGCGGGCAAGACGAACACATTATTGGTACAATATGCGAAATGAACATTACAATTGCATTAAGAACTTGTGATAATTGTGATTTTGATTTATTTGTGAGTCTTAATGACTACTATTCTGGTACTCTGGTACAGGCGTCTCTTTTGGTATTCTTTTTGACAAATTGCCCTTATAAGTAATATTTTCAATAATAAAACAATCCGCGATTTTCTGTGTATTCTTAAAAGCCCTGAACATTTTATACACCTCATTGTGCAAAATTGTTCCTAGCAAAATTGTTATGTACAAAACTGTGATCATTGTATACGCCTTGTCTTTTGGGATATATTAAGTATACAGGGTGTAACTAAATAAGTGTAAAACATTTAAGGGGCTGATTCCTCATCGAAAAAAAGATAGGATCTTTCATATAAAGAAACTTCATTGGAGCATCCCTTGTTAAGATACAGCCCCTTAAAGGAGGTACATAAAATTTGTTTAACAATTTTTTTCACAAGCACTAAACAAGTTACAATATTGAAATTAACCTGACATTTTCTACTACCAAAAAGACACTTAGCCAGTAATTTATTTGGTTTACCCCATGGTTGTAAGGGGTGGAAAACGCAACCCCTAAAATTTATTTCCAACGTAATTTTTTGTCTTATTATTTTTTTACCATTTAAAAATTTATTTCCGATAGCCTGTTTCATTCTAAAAAAAAATGTCTCTTGAATTTTTTGCCCAAATTAAACCAGTTCGCAGCAAAAAATTATTTTACGAACAAGATACATATCGCCATAAAACGAAAATACGAAACTAATTTATCTAGTAGGCCGCCATTAGCGATACTGACAATTAAATTGGAATCAAGCTGTCAGTTTGTAAATTTTTGAAATTGAAGTAATACTAATTGTGTATTGTTCTGTTCTTAATTTGTTACTTTAATAATTCACTTGTTATTAAAATGGCATACACAAATGAGGAAATGGCTGATATGCATTACGTTTACGGTCTGTCGCAGGGGAATGGGTTAGAAGCTTCTACAAGATATGCTGAAATGTATCCTCAACGGCAGCATCCTTCACATAGAATATTTGTCTGACTTCATCAACGATTACGTGAATATGGTTCATTCAACAAAAGAACGCAGGATTGTGGTCGCCATCGAGAAGTAAGAACACCACAGCTTGAGGCAGCAGTACTTAATTTGATAGAAGAACAACCTACTACCAGTACTAGAAAGATTGCTTTCCAGCTAAATGTTGATCATATGACGGTATTTCGAATTTTAAAGGAACATCTCTTATACCCTTACCATCTGCAACGAGTACAGGCACTGTTACCGCGAGACTTTCCGAACCGTCTTGAATTTTGCAATTGGATGCTGGAAATGATTAGAAGAAATCGTGACTTTCTGAAGACGATCGAATTCACAGACGAATGTAGTTTTTCTCGGGACAAGATTATTAATTTTCATAATTACCACATATGGGCTGATGAAAACCCTCACGCTATTGTCGAAACTAACCATCAAGAACAGTTTTCTCTTAACGTGTGGGTCGGAGTTATTGGGGATTATTTAATTGGGCCTCATTTTCTACCTCCTCGATTAAATGGTGAGGCATACGTTCAATTTTTAAGAGAAGTGCATCCCGTACTGCTGGAGGAAGTTCCTTTGGGCGTCAGAAGGGATATGGTTTTTATGCATGATGGGGCTCCCGCCCATTTTAGTCAAGTAGCACGTCAGCATTTAACTGAAACATATGCAAATCAGTGGATAGGTCGAGGAGGACCACAGAATTGGCCCGCTCGATCCCCGGATCTCAATCCTCTGGATTTGTCTACTTGGGGCCATTTGCAGCATTTGGTTTATCGTACTCCTGTTCGCGATGTAGAGGACTTAAGAAACCGCATTATCGATGCGTGCAGGGTAATTAGAGAGACTCCAGGAATATTTGAGCGAATACGTGGCTCAATGCGCCGACGTCTAGACGCATGCGTAATGTCTGAAGGTAGACATATTGAACATTTACTATGATTTCTACATGTTGTATGTTTTGTTATTATTAAATTAGTTTTGATTATTCCCCTTTAATCATTTAATGCAGGTAGTAACTACAAAATAACAGTAAATCCAGTCCGCATTTATGACGATGTATCTCTGTAGTTGTTCGTAAAATAATTTTTTACTGCGAACTGGTTTAATTTGGGCAAAAAATTCAAGAGACATTTTTTTTTAGAATGAAACAGGCTATCGGAAATAATTTTTTAAATGGTAAAAAAATAATAAGACAAAAAATTACGTTGGAAATAAATTTTAGGGGTTGCGTTTTCCACCCCTTACTACCATGGGGTAAACCAAATAAATTACTGGCTAAGTGTCTTTTTGGTAGTAGAAAATGTCAGGTTAATTTCAATATTGTAACTTGTTTAGTGCTTGTGAAAAAAATTGTTAAACAAATTTTATGTACCCCCTTTAAGGGGCTGTATCTTAACAAGGGATGCTCCAATGAAGTTTCTTTATATGAAAGATCCTATCTTTTTTTCGATGAGGAATCACCCCCTTAAATGTTTTACACTTATTTAGTTACACCCTGTATATTTATGAAATATTTTTGTCACTAATGTACGATCTGTGATATGAATACTACTATACTTGAGACAACTCTCAATGTTTTATTATTTTGCGATGTAATTTTGGGAACGCAATAAAGCAATTTTTTCATTTACTGCATTTTTTCAAGACAAGTTTATGAGGCAAAGTCATTTCCTCCACTTATTTCTGAAATCTGAGGTTGCTTGGCTGGTACATAAATCTTCGGGGAGTAGCACTGTTTCATGCATACATTTTTTAGGGACCAGCTTGACTAACATTAGCGGCACGTTTACGTTTTAGATTTATTGCGGTAATTTTTCACAGTATCGCGAACGCGTCATATGAATTAGATTTTACATGCGGCGTATTGTCACTGATTTACCCTGTTACTCATGAATGGAACTCCTAATAACTTAGCGGGGCATCGCTAAGTGATAACGTATTTCCATATTCTATAATTAGCTTCAGTCACGTAAATCAGATTAAATTCCGTGTATAAATAAGCTCATATGTTGTTTTTAGGTAAAACAAGCTCGTGAAGTGGGGTAAAGCTAAGTTCTGCGAGACTATGTTTTGTAGAATTTAACTTGCATGTATTTTGGGTATATGCGGTACTAGAATTAAGCTAATTAGTAGTTGCACAAGTTAGAGGTTTGCTGGTGAGGTATATTAGTTATACTTAAACTAACCAGAAAGTGGGGTCTGCTCTTTTTTCCAGGGATGTTATTTGTGCTAAAATTAATCTTTGAGTAATCCTGATTCAAAAGGATTAACATTTCTGGAGAACGAAAAATTATTAAAATAATTTAGTAGATTTTTTTTTAGACTAATTGGTACTTTTCTTAATGATACTTTGTTTAATAGGAGAAAAAGGTTTTTACCAATAGGTTTTATACGAGGTCTGTTCAGAAAATAACCGATTTTTTTTAATTAAGCGCTAATGGAGATATTTAGTGATATACGTTTGGAAGTATTGCATTGCGCATAATCTCTGTAACCATAAATTTTGTTTGAAACTGGAGAAAACTTTCGCAGAAAAATTTTAATTTTTGAAAAAGGCTTACGATGATCCTCTGGATCGTACGCAATGTTATGAATGGTTTTCACGATTTAAAAGTGGTCGTCAGTCAATCGATGACTCCGACGTCCAGAAACTCAAAGATCTAGTTCGTGCAAAGTACCGGTTGACTGTCAAAGAAAGTGCAGAAGAGGTTAGCATCTCAGTTGGGTCATGCCTTGAAATTTTGACTGAAAAATTGAACTTGTATCGAGTTGCAGCAAAATGTTTTCCTCGTTTGATGACCGACCAACAGAAAGAAAATAGTTTGGACGTTTGTCGGCAGCTTCTTGAACAATCCAATGACTATGAAACATTCATTTAAAGGATCATAACGGGAGACGAAAGCTGGGCTACGACATTGAGAAAAAAGTTGAATCATCACAATGGATTGGCAAAGGATCTCCACGCCTCAAGAAAGCACGTTAGTCTCAATCTAATGTCAAAGTGATGCTCACTGTTTTTTTTAATGGAATTGTGTATTTTGAATTCTTGCCTCAAGGTGAAACAGTGAACCATGTGTACTATCAAGGCGTTTACAATAGTTACGCGAAAAATTCGCAAAAGGAGACCAAAGTTGTGGCGAGACAACTTATGGTTCTTGCACCATGACAATCCGCTGTGGTAATTCGTCAGTTTTGTGGCAAAAATCTAATTACTGTCCTTCCTCACCCTCCTTACTCTTCAGACCTGGGTCCTTTCGATTTTTTCTTATTTCCAAAATTAAAATCAATGTTGTAAGGATGTCGATTTCAGACTATTGATGACATTTGACACATACTTTAATGGCCATTTCAAATGAAACAATCCAGGTCTGCCGGGAAAAGTATGTGAATAGGTAAGGAAGGACCATTATTGTATAAAATTAACAATTAGTTACATCTTTATATAGAGTACATAGAATTTTGGAAAAACTCTGAATTTCAGAAATATGGGGCATCGAATATATACAGTGTGTCTGGCTTTTCGTGTTAACGTCCTTTTAAATACAAGTAACTTGAAAGGTTATAGCTTGCTATGATTTTTTATATTTGTGTATTGTTCAGAGACTTTGTTTATCGAAAAAATAACATCGAAGAAAAATTCTACGTCTCCCCAAATAATCGTGTTGATAAATTTAAAAAAATACAAAATAGAACATTGTAGAGCATCTACAGCATCAGAATATAGTTATGAAAATTTCTTTTCTTTTTGTCATTTATCATTTGTTGTATTTTTTCAAAATTTTTTTTTTCAAAATCTTTCATAAGTGAATAAATTTCTTTCTCTCGTTACTCTAGCCAACTATTTTTGATTCATGGTATCCTAGACGCATATCCCAAAATTCTATTTTGCATTTTTTTAAAGTTTTATGCAGAGAAATCTTTCTACCCAAACTATACCTTTCTCCCTCTGTCAGTTATCTACACTATCGCTATAAGAGTGCTTTTTTTTTTGGTCACGAAATATTTTAAGAAAATTCTAGATCGTCTAGAACCTACTCGGAATAATTTTCAAAATATTGGTGTCCACGAAAATATTTTCGGAAATAATTTAAGCACAAGTGAAAAGTTTATTTAATTTAAAATTATGGTAATTTCATATGCAGTGTCCCAAAACTGATATATTCGGATAAATATTTGGGTTTTTGTAAGATTGACATTTAAATTAGTAGAATTTTAAGTAAAATAAGTAGTTTAAAATTAACAGAGGTAGTGCCGGACATCCTTGTCAAGATCGAACACATATTGTAGAAGAAGAAATTCTGGAAATTGTGGAAGGGAACTTCCACAAGAAAATTCTTTTCACGAACGAATTATGTTTTATAACACCTGGGATAACCATAACCCATAATACAACATAATCTCCATAACCTTCATGTTTACGCAGAAGAAAATTCTCATGTCGTTATAAAAATATATTTTCAGCGTGAATTTGTTTATAAACGTATGGATTGGTTCTATCAGTAACTTTTTGCTTGGTCCTATTAGATTACCAAATCGTATCGATGGCAACGGTTATATACATTTTCTACAAAATACTCTGACGGAATTGATTGACGATCTACAAGTTAATCTATGTAATCACATCTATTTTATGCAAGATGGAGCAGCACTGCACTTCAGTGCCAATATAAGAGAAAATCCAAACGATCTGTAGCCAGGCAGATGAATGGGAAGGGGACACGATGCTGCAATTCACTGGCCACCACGTTCACTTTACTTAAATCCCTGTGATTTTCTTATTTAAGGTTTTTGCGTAGAACTTAAATTTCCTTACTGTGTAATTCTGTATTAATATCTCAAATATAAATAGTACAATAAACACGATGTCCCACACAAGTGTGATGGTCAGAGATTAGAACGTAAACAAAAGCAGTGTTGTACTTTTAAAACTGTAAAACTAGTACTAGTTATGTTTTACCGAATGCAACATTTGTTTTACACAGATAGTAAATATTTTAATTGTGAATATATATACAGGGTGTAAGAAGTAAGATTAATCATAAATGAACAAAAAAGTTTGTATATTATAGGGGTGTAAGATTAACAGTTTTCAAAATACAGCGATATTGGGGAGTTTCATCACAACGTGACAACAGCGCTTAACTTGCTGATGCACACCATGTGTGCACGCGGCAGACTTGATCTACGGAAAAAATGTAGGTAAGTATTTTTTTTGAACCTTTTGTTAATTTTCAGACCATTTTTTTTCCGTTTTTTAATTAATTAAATTATTGGTTTGTCTTGGTTTTTTTGTTCGGAGGTTGTTTTTTTGTTTAATTTTTGGTTGGATTTTTGTTATTTTTGAAATTTTTAAACCTGGACTTTACTTTTTATTCAATTTTTGATTTTGAAAATTTTTTATTTAAGTACCCGTAGATTCATGTCGTCCAAATAACCAATTAGGACAAATTGTTTTCATGGGTCAATTAAAAAATAATTAAATTACACAAGTATTTTAAAAGTAAAAAACAATTGATTTTCAGAGGCGCTCTTTAGGGGCCTTTATCTTCGTAGGGGGGCCCTCTAGGGAAAATTTTTATAGGAATTTATCATGTTATTTTAACGTCCCCTGTATAAACCTGAGAGATTGCCAACATAATTTGGGACATTCGGTATACATATTTTACAAGAGGAAAAATTTTAACAAACTTTTCATCTTTGAGACAAAAAATATAAGCTTTGGCATGACCCCCTACAAAATTATGACCAGATTAATTCAAAGAAAGAGGTATTTTTCACTGTTGGATAAAAACTTTGCTGGGTATGTCCTAAAGTGACATCTATACGGAAATATTGAACATTCCAAATAAAATCTTACAAGGCGATTGTGTTATTCGAAAAAAATTTTTTTTTGTCAACGCCATATACAGGGTGTGTCATTTAACACTACCGCTGCCAATATTTCCGAATTGAAGAAATTTATTTTAGTTTCAGAAATTGGGGTTGTTAGGTCCCTCGAATAGCTTCAAATTGTAGTTAGAATTGTTAGTTCAAATCTTTCTGTATAGATGGCGTAGCGATACTAAACATTTTTTTAATCCCCGGAACGTGGAAATACAGTCCATCTGAAAGTTTGTTAAATTATGAGTAATTTTGGTAATATAAAGTTTTTTCCTATATTTACTTGTTTTCGAGATATGTCGACTTCAATATGCAATGTATGATGTAATAGGGAAATCTATTACTTTATTTAAATCACACCGAGACAAAATACTCTTTTAAAATATTGTTATAATGGCTTTATTCAAATCACATATTAACTAACAAACAATAAATTATATAAAAAACGAATGATCAACTACAGAAAAAAAATTGTACAATGGTAAATCTTATATGGGGCAGCGACGAATCGTATTTTAACAAATTAATAAAAAATGCAGTCATAGGTGGCTCATGTCATTTGTTTAAAATAAAACAATGACAGATGATACATATTAGTTTTCCAATAATTAAGTTTTATCAGTTTGCGTCTTTCAAATTAACTATAAGTTGACCATTGTACAATTTTCTTCTGTAGTTAATCATTTGTTTTTTTTATAATTTATTGTTTGTTAGTTAGTACGTGGTCTGAATAAAGTCATTAAAACAATATTTTAAAGGAGTATTTTGTCCAGGTGTGATTTAGATAAAATAATAGATTTTCCTGTCATATCATACATTGCATATTAAAGTCGACATATCTCGAAAACAAGTAAATATAGGGAAAAACTTTATATTACCAAACTTATTCAAAATGTCACAATCTTTCAGATGGGCTGCGTTTCCACGTTTCAGGGATCAAAAATTTTTTTAGTATCGTCACGTCATCTATACAGAAAGATTTGAACTAACAGTTTTAACTACAATTTGAAGCTATTCGAGGGACATAACAACCCGAATTTCCGGAACTAAAATAAATTTATTCATTTCGGAGATATTGGCAGCGGGAATGTTAAATGGCACACCCTGTATATGAAATTAGTGGAGTATCGAACGAGTCGTTCGAGCCCAAAAGAATAAATGTTGCTTCAATATCATCTCCCCTAAAGCCCGGAAAAGACAGGACCACGACGGGACGTTCGAACTGTTCCCGGACCGGCCTTTCCCGGCGGCGTCGCTGCGCTTGCGGGGACGCCGCGGTCGCGGATTATCAAAAATGAAACGCGCCCCTGACAAATGGGTCCGTCGCACGGACACACGTCCGGAGATTAATTCTGCGGGACAAAAGAGGGTCGAAGAGCTCCGTTTTAATCAACAATATGGTCTTTCGGCCGGCCATCAATCATCGGGATTGTTTAATGCGCCTGGCGCGTCTCGCGAAATAATTAATACGGGTGTTATTTTTCAGGGCGACATCCCAGAGCTGATCTGGTATGCAGTGGCGGAAATTGGCGCGCTCGAAGATCACATCCGGCCGGTCACGCACGCGCAACATGCTCTGCTGTGGCCGCAGGAAGGTAAGTCCCTTAGATATATACAGAGTGTTTTTTATCTCCTTAATCCACCCCCAACAACATTTGGTTCACATTTGTAGGCTTTAAAAAATGTAGGAATTTTCATGTGTTGTTTTGTGGAAAGTTTAAAACGATGTAATAATTAGAAATTTAAAAATATACTGAATTCTTCACTTTTCAGAAAAACAATTATACACACTTGTTCTACACAAGGTTCTTACCAAAAAAATTTAGGCGCATTGTAGGAAACAATGTTTAATTTATAAATAAATAAAAAGTAATAATAAAGAGTGTGATATTTAAGGATATGTTTGGTTCTAAATTAACATACTATAAAACTATAATAACTATATACTATAAAATTAGGTTGTTAAAGTGGAGAAAGAGCTATGATTGGAAATTTATCATTTCGACGGCATCGTAGGCATATTTTTATGTTTTAGAAATTTATAGTATTAATAGTACTTGTCTAATATAACATTTTTCTTTCTTTTCCATTACTGCCTTATTGGAAATTGACTTGGTTATACTTAGCTTCCAAGGCATTAGTGAGAATAAACTTATTTTTGGTATACACCTTATACAACAGATTCTTGAACTTAGAATTGCAAAATACTAGTAGGCAGTATTTTTTTACTCTTTCGAATAATACCCTGAAAAACCATGCATTTGATTTTTTCTTGCTCTTTCCTCAGCTTTTCACTTACACTTTTTAACCAGCTTTTCAATATTATTTTATCAAAAAAGTATCAGTTAACAAGTTTGTGTTAAATGCATAGTTTAGTATTGAAGCTCTTTCTATTACACTATCGCTGGTTTTACAAATCTTAATGGGGATATTTTTTCACCTGCCACATCGAAATAGTTTCCCTTATACAGGGTGTGCCATTTAACACTCCCGCTGCCAATATCTCCGAAATGAAGAAATTTATTTTAGTTCTGGAAATTGGGGTTGTTAGGTCCCTCGAATAGCTTCAAATTTTAGTTAGAATTGTTAGTTTAAATCTTTCTGTATAGATGGCGTAGCGATACTAAAAAATATTTTGTTCCCTGGAACGTGGAAATACAGTCCATCTGAAAGATCGTTAAATTTTGAGTAATTTTTATAATATAAAGTTTTTCCCTATATTTACTTGTTTTCGAAATATGTCGACTTCAATATGCAATGTATGATATAACAGGAAAATCTATTATTTTATTTGAGACAAAATATACATAAAATAATAGAATTTCCTGTTATATCATACATTGCATATTGAAGTCGACATATCTCGAAAACAAGTAAATATAGGGAAAAACTTTATATTACAAAAATTTCTCAAAATTTAACGATCTTTCAGATGGACTCTATTTCCACGTTCCAAGGAGCAAACAAATTTTTAGTATCGCCACATCATCTGTACAGAAAGATTTAAACTAACAATTCTAACTACAATTTGAAGCTATTCGAAGCACCTAACAACCCCAATTTCCATAACTAAAATAAATTACTTCATTTCGGAGATATTGGCAGCGGGAGTGTTAAATGGCACACCCTGTATATTATTTTGCATAAAAACAATTGAAAACTTATAACGTCTGTTTCCAATTTGACGGAATTTAAAACGTTAATTTTCTACTTTAACGAAGAAAAAGGTACTTAAAGCAACCCTTTCCTTATATTTTTTAAGAAGTAATAAATAACTGTTAGTTTTCCTTAACAATTGTAATAGAGATTTCACCGATCTCATTGGTAGCAAGAAAATATTACATGATTCCTGATACATTAATCTAATGCAGAAATTAACACCGATTCTAATTAAATATTTAAAAATAAAAAAAACTTCGGAAAAATATACAGGGGTAATTTTATGATATCGCTAGTAAATATATTTGTTTTCAGTTAGAATCTAGAATCTTTTAATTTTATGTATATAATTGTAATAAGAATCCGTGGCATTATTAATACCAAAATCAAATACCTGAACATTAAATTATTATCAACATTGCTAAAGAAATATTGAGAAATTGATTTAAAATAGTATATTAAAGAACAAGTTTAGAAAAACAAAGTTTTACTTAACGAATATAGTTTTTGAGTACGAGCGAGTAAAACTGCTTTTCTTACGAGATTTGTTTTTTACTATTTTTTCGTATTTTATGTTAGTAGGTAATTATAAGCAAATAGTGATAGATATAAAAGCATTACAGTTAGAAATAATAAAATTTCATAGTAGCTACCTGTGTAGTATTTTCGTAACCTAGTAATCTGACACGGTTTAATTTATTTACATACTGGGTGTTTCAGGAGAAGATGTACATACTTCAGTATGTTATTCTGTCTGGAAACGCTTCGTTTAGAATATACAGGATGTCAAATTTTAAAAAATTTATTACATTTTCTTTAATATCTCTCGACTGCTTTGAGTTAAATTCTTGAAATTTTGTATGCGGAGGATTCTTGGGACGGGAAATTCAAATTTTGTACCATCAGGATAGTTTTAAATCACTTCAACTTTTTTGTGTCACTGTGTATGTCATTTTGAAATAGAAAAACATTTTCCCCCTATCTTTTCTACTTAAGAAATGTACACCTTATTGAAGACTCTAGGAGCAGCCGTTTCCGTTAAAATCTCATCTAAAGATGATGATGCATGCAAACTATGTATTAGAGCGAATCGAAAGTTATTGTTGTCAGGTTTCCATAATTAGCACTCTCATACATAATTTGCATGCATCATCATCTTTAGATGAGTTTTTAACGGAAACGGCTGCTCTTAGAGACTTCAGTAAGGTGTACATTTCTTAAGTAGAAAAGATAGGGGAAAATGTATTTCTATTCCGAAATGACATACACTGTGGCACAAAAAAGTTGAAGCGATTTAAAAGAATGCTAATGGTCGCTTGTGGCGCCTTCTGGGAGATAAAGCCAATCGTCCATAAAATTTGAATTTCCCGTCCTAAGAAACCTGCGCATACAAAATTTCATGAATTTAACTCAAAGTAGTCGAGTTATTAAAGAAAATGTAATAATTTTTTTTTTAATTTGATATCCTGTTTATCCTGAACGTAGCGTTTGGAGGTCTAAGTTCATAGAAAATTTTTTGCTTAATATTGACTGAAGTATGTATGTACATCTCCTCCTGAAACACCCTGTATATCGTTTATTTGAATGCTTCTTGATAGAACAGAATGCTACGGACAGTTAAGTTTCATTTTTGTGAGTTGAATTGATCCCAAGTTATTATATTCATTATAAAAATGGGCCTCGCTACTGAAAACAATTTAGAAATTTGTTCTGAAGATATTTTAAATGCCGCTCGAGAAGCATTTTCGAGCTAACTTTCGTTAAAATCCATGGAAAAATACGAGAAGGCATAGGAAATATACAAAATTTTCTGTCAAATTGTTTTTAATTAACAGTGACACTTTACTGTATAGTAAAGTGATATCTTCATGTAGTAAAGTGCCACTTTAGTAAACGATTTTGAATTTAGTAAAATCATATTACCAATCAAAATGCGAAAAAATATATTAGAAAGATTTCATTATTTCGGAAGGCAAGAAACGTGTGGCTAAAAATCGAATATCGCATGAGATATTAGAAAAATGTATTCTTTAAATTTGGGGTTTTTAATAAATGGTATAAAATTGGTGTTATAATGTGGTATTAATAAATAACGGAAATTCGAATATATTGGCTCGAACTGTTCCCATTACTAAAATAATATTCAAAAGGTGATTAAAATGTGTGTTAACAGAATTTCATTAATTCAAAAGTTGAAGAAAATGTGACAAAAAATGTTTTCTGTCATCTATCTATCTGTTTTCTGTCTTCTAGCTCATATGCTTTTAATATGATGTGTGAAATAGAAGAAAAAAAATATATACATATGTTTTTGAGAGGAGACACAAAAGAATAGAAATTTTCTCAATACGATCCTCGAATTTTGGAATCGAAATGTCCCTTGGCGTTCAGTTAAATATAGTGTATAAAAAAAATAAATTAATTCCCACAAATGGTTCTGAAGTTATAACCGAAATAATTTAATGAACATTCAGAGATCTTCACCTCCACATAAATACAAATTTTAAACTAGGATTTTTTAAAAAAGTCATTGAATATTTACCTAAATTGCTTTATTCTATTATTACAGTATGCAAGAAGCAAAAAACTGCATTTTTAGTAATTAAGTGCTTAGAAAATGGTTTTAGGTACCTTTAAATTAATTAATTATTTAATTTAGGTATTATTTAGGTGTAGTCAGTATTTCAAGCCTGACATATCAAATTTTAATAAAGCACTGTTTTTTGCTTATTTTATTTAGATTAAATTATGATAAAATTCATAAAGAATATATTAGTTCTCCTTATAACAAAAGATCTACATGATCTTCTATACCAAAAAATAATCTTTATTACATAATAAGTATTAACGCACTTAGTTATTTAAAAATATTAATAATATGCGAAAATATAAGTAGACGTTAACGATGTTGCCAATATTTACGTAATAAAGTTTTAAAACACTGTTTCTGGGCAATGTAGAATTTTTTAAAGGCAACGGAAAATTCAATTAAGCATTATTACAACATTCCTTACTTATATCTTGGATGTAACAAGGCTTTAACACGTACCTTACATTGCAATGGTTGCAACTAAGTTTAAGATACAATGTAAATTTGATTATAAAATCAATAGTCTTGTACAAAACAAGGCGATTTTACATGGTTACCCTTTATATTGCAATAAAACTGTCCCGGCGACTCAATAAAATAATATAGGTCGGCGCCATTATCGTCTAAACTCTAAACAGTCATCGGTATATCCATGTCTTGGCAAGACTTCAATAGTTTCTTAAAGCGGAAATGGATTCATTTCAATTACTTTTCCAATATTTTCTAGTTATTTGTGTTGATGGTGAGAAACAGGATCGCCTCGTAGCTAGGTATAACCATTATGGTTGGATATACATACCTAATCATTAATCAGTAACACATAAAATGCGTTTTTAAGTGGCGTTGAATTTGATGAGGACAGATTATTTTTTTAGGAAAATGTTCGCAAACGTCAATTTTTGTTTTTAATTGCCAATTTCTTTATAACTGTGTCGCAGTTATTCCGTCATCTATAATTTTGTTAAATGTAGAATGGTTATTTTTATATAATTTTCGAAAAGGTTTCTTAACCAGAATTTCAACGAATATTATACCGTTTTATTAAAAATCAAGCTGTTATTTTCTGCTACCGTAATACATTTTTTAATTTTTAAACACAAATACTAGAAATGCTTCTCAAAAAGAGAGCTGAAGGAAATGGTCCAGTAAGAAGGTTGGCTGAAAAGCTTTTGAGGGAGCTTTTCGATAATAACTTTCCATATAAAAACATCGTAGATGGCGTCTTTTACACATTGTGACTCACATAAAACTTTCAGTTACTTGGTAACGAAAAATAATTTTTTGACTGCAAATTCATAAAGTTCCTTGATGACATCAATTAAAATAAAAGCTCAAGTAGAATTTTTTCAAAACAAAATGTAAATGCCGTTGGAGTAAAATGAAATTTTTCTTTCGGGGGTACTTTGGAAAGAAGTCTATCTACGTTACCATTAACTTTTAAGTAAATGGTGCCCTGCAAATATATTTCGAAAATTTTCTAGTTATTGATATATCACCAAATAAAGTTAAAGGTATTTAAAATAATTTCGTATTACTCAAGATTTATTACTTTGTTGCAAAGGTATCAAGTAATTAAGCATTTTATAAAATGTTATCCTCGAAGCATTCTATCAAATAAAGTGAAACACTGTTCTTCGATACCAAAAATATAGCGTCATAGACAAGATTTCCAGCTGATGGTATTCCAGGAAACAACTGGTCTACATGGTCTACATACATCAACTAACATTGGATATTAGTAAATATCAATATCTAATAAACAGCTAGTAGTCAACGATTGTAAGAAATAAAAATTAAAAATTATGTAGCTAAATGTTATTAATATGAAAACGCATAGGGCAAAAAAATATCTTGCATTCTAGTTCGTGAATTAAAAAAATAATTGTAAGTAATCCTATTTCAAGCAATAATTCAAAATGTTTAAAGAATAGTACAAATCAATTTTAACAAACTATTTAAAATCTGAATGATGCAAATCGTAAAAATAAAATAAATTCTTTTAAATATTTTCGTTCAACAGAACAATTTTTTAATAATTAATGTATTTAATTTTTATCGAAAGTTACAAAGTATGAAGTAGGAAAAAACATGTGACATAAGTAATATTTTAGTCATTAGAATTGTATTTTAATCTGTTTTGTCTAATTAATGTTTACTAATTGTATTGTATATTCATTTTTGAACCTTTAAAATTATTGCAAATTCCGAATATTTTTAATTCTATCGTGCATCTGATAAACTATAGAAAATTTCAAATTTGTTTATAGTACACAATTTACATAAAATTTAACGAATATCGCTATATCGCTATCGAAATGGCGAATCACGATAGGTATTCGATCACATTTTAACATTTTTCTCGAAAACGTTGCGTTTTACGAAAAAAATATCAAGATACAAAAAAGTTTATAAACCTAATGGCTTTCTAGCAGACTTATAATTTTTAAGAAATTTAAATATGCAACCAAATTTTTTTGACTTCAAAGACAAGGGGGCCCACGAAATATTGTCTTAAAGGGTTTGCCCGCCAAAAAGCGTAGCATCATCAGATTCCACACGTCATAAAACCCCTGTGTACTAAATTTAGTGATTCTCGTAGAACAGTGTATTGAAATATAAAAAAAGATTACTCTTAGGGGCGGATTTTAGGGGGCTGTAACTCCGAAGGAGGGGTCCACTTGGCAAAAATAAAAAATACGAGTCCCCTAAATTTGTCTTAAGAATCTGTGCCCAAATTTTGTTGCATTAATTTCGGGACACCCTGTACAATTTTTTTTCTTATAATTGCTTCAACCGTATCCTTGTTTCCGCGTTATATTTTGACACATTTTATTGTTAAACTCTCTTAATAAAAGTTAAATACGACAATACCGGTTGTAGAAATTGCATTAAGTTGTAACAATTTAGTAAAAATAGTAAAAATAAAATATAATTTGAATATTCTCAAAAATGGCGAAGGAGCCAATGAAAATTGTATTCTTGCGATGTAAATTTAAATAGTACCTATTTTTTCTTTGCAAACTGACATATTTTTAAAAATATAGCTTCAACATGATATACATCCCTTCTATCATCGAATATAAAAGTCAATTTCTTGGATATGACCGTCAGGTTCAAATTTTTAATAAAAGATATGATAGGTTTCGTAAATATTATTTAAATTTCTATAAGGCATGCCTCGCTTGACATATTTTTAAATTAAATACAAAATAACGAACTGATCATATAAGCATATATTCACATCATTTCTGTTTGAAAGATTCCTTTTCGTGACAACTTTATTAATATTTTTTTATAGATAATATTCTTTTCATTACCTGGTTTTAAATAAAAGAAATGGAAATAGAGATTGTTAATTTATTTATAGCTAGGTATATTTAAAAAACTGAAAATCGCGAAACATACATTTGAAAGTTATTTAATTAAAAATTTAATCTTGACGGCCTCTACTGACTAAACGAAGTAACTTGAAATGCATAAGTTTAATGAAATCATCTTGTTTTGACAACAAGAATCTGCAGTGGCCCCGAGTATGCGGAATATTGGTACACCGTCTACTTAGTAGGCGTTATGTGAGACTTGTTAAATCAAAAGATAATAAAACCCGTTGCGACCCAATAAAATTTTGTAGGTCAGCAGGGTTGGCGCCTAACAGTTTAGTAGTTGGAACTGGGTTACAGGAAGGACTGTTAGGAAGGATATTTTACATTCCATAGAATTTGACGTTCGAATGTGACCCGAATTATCGGTATAAGTCTCTAAGATCGTTCTATTTATGTTTAATACAATTTTAATGGAAATTGTCTTCAAATTAGTGACTTCTTTTAATTGAGCCTTGTCGACGTTTCAACTATACAGAGATTAGGTGTATGTATATGTATATTCTGAGTATATGGAACTGTTACAAATTTTTCGGATCAAAAGAAGATGATTTCAATAAACTTACCTCTCATTAAGGATTCGTCAAATAATTCTAAAATGCTTTTTCCAATTTATGTCAATGGGATTTGATATATCTATTAGTACTTTTTAAAATTCAATTAAAATATATTATTTAAGCTTTTTAAATAATCTTATTTTGGAATCTATTATAATTGGAACATGAAGGTTTTTGTAAAAATATTCAATTCAATTTAAAAAGAATTTCCTTTCTATAATGTTAAATGTAAAAATGCTGCTAATGACGGAATTTTTAATAAATTATGGTGATGTGCTAGAAATTATAATAAAATATATTTTTTGTTAAAAATGGCGAATGCGCCAATGAAAATGATATTTACAATAACTCTTTAACAAGTATTTTTTATATAACGGATATTTTCCAGTTGCTTCATTTAGTAAGTTTATAATTTTAATAGTAGGTCGTTACAGGTCGTTACAACCTTTCAGATTGTGTCTTAGCACTTTCATAATGTTTTTGTTTACAGAAATTATATAATATTCATATTCACTTGTAGAAAAACTGTGAAATTTTAGTTTTCAAAAACTTTCAAAATGTGACAAATTATGATTATTTTTTCATGCACATTGCAAGGAAATTCATCTAAATTGTCACAAACTTTCTTAGTTCTCATCATCCAATTCCTTAAATTTTTACGGAAAACATAATCTGTAATAACTTTCAAATGATATATTTCACCTGGTATAAACAGATTTTGGAACTATCGTCTGTAAATTGCAGCGCTCTCTACGAGGGCAAAAAAAATTGTTATCGAAGTAGGCTATGTTCACAAAATAATTCCTTGTTCTTTCCTCTTTCATGCTATATACTACATCTCGCCTTTATCTTTTATATTTATTACACTTTTTATAATTTTGATATAAAAAATATAAGAATTTTCGTGTTGCTTATGTTAATGTAGAAATTGTTTTAAACACGCCAAATATAAAAACATAATAAATATAACTACGTACAGAATTAGAGCTTTCCTCTTCCTCAACTGACATACACTTTTTTATTTTATTTAACAGCTTCAAAATGATAGTTTTTCAAATAACAATGAACTGTAACAGTTTTCAAGCCAACAGTTACGTATAAACTATAACAAAAAACAGTTTGCCAAATGATGACATCACTGGGATCAAAGGGGTAACACATTTGTTTTTACAGCTTGTGAAATTTAGCATAAGCTACTTTCTCTGTGAAAGAACAATGTTGAAGGCAAAAACCAATACCTACTATAATAAAGTAATAAGAAAAATTTGTATTTTGTTTAAAAGAAGTACCTACATTATATTTATTAATTCTTTTGTAGTTATTATGTTTAAAACAAAAGTTAACACTAACATAAGCAACACGAAAATTTTTATATTTTTTTATATCAAAATTATAAAAAATGTAATAAATATAAAAGATAAAGGCGACATGTAGTATATAGCATGAAAGAGGAAAGAACAAGCAGTTATTTTGTGGACATACCCTACTTCGATAACAATTTTTGTTTTGCCCGCGTAGAGGGCGCTGCAATTTACAGACGATCGT
This sequence comes from Anoplophora glabripennis, assembly GCF_000390285.2. NCBI lineage: Eukaryota > Metazoa > Arthropoda > Insecta > Coleoptera > Cerambycidae > Anoplophora > Anoplophora glabripennis. The sequence goes on along the minus strand of NW_019416635.1, from coordinate 299,893 downwards.
CCAAAATCTTTTTGTAAGTACCAGGTGAAAGATATCAATTTTGCCATATCAATTTTTTAAAATAAGTTTTCTCTATCTCTTAAAATAAAAAAATTAGGCGACCCTAAACTTTCGGTACTTTTCCGATTCACATGCACATTTTGAGAACTGCTGTCCATATTGAATGTGGAACATTTTTGAAAAGTTGACCTTTAAAAAAGTTGCAGCAGACGTCTGGTTTGCAATTTTAAGATATATTTTTTAAAATACAAATGTTGAATTGTGCAGACATTGTCCTAGCGGAAGTTACTATGCATTAAATGATATACTTCAAAATTTAACTCCAGAAACTTAGAAAAACAGGCAGTAATATATTTTCAGCATGGTCAATATACTGTTTCCCATCTCACGAAACGACATATCTGGCATTCTACAAAATTTTCATGACAAAAGGAACCCTTTAAGCTTCAGTAAAATAACCAATGGAATATCCTGATAATAACCGTTATTTTGAATTTTAAGTTTGATGTTATTTTGCAGTTTTTTAGCACTGGAATAAGTCCTATTTGAAGCTTCTATGTAATAACCTCATAGCTTGGAGTTACTATAAATAGCATGCACGTCAAATTAATTAAATATATCAGTTTAACATTTCTTCCCTTGACTGTACTTTAATTAGAATAATTTTGCGTTAAATTTTTCCTTAGTTTATAATGTTTAACTGTAACTTTTAAATATGGGTGTTTCAGAAAGACCTCCCGCAAACTACCCCAGGTAGTGATAGTACGACAAAAAATAAGAATTTTTTGTCGTACCTCGTTTACCTCCTGTAAATACAAGAGGTCTTTCTGAAACACTCTGTATATTCACACTGTCAAAAGGATTGAATAAATTTTCGTTCAAAATTAATTAAATTTTTTGTTAAAACGACTCAATAATAGTAACTATAACCGTCCTTATTTATAACTAAGTAAACCTATTTATTGGCTGACAGCATGTCAGTATCTGTTCCTTCACAAATTTGTGTTCCTCCTACTTAGAAAATTGTAATGTTGACAACGAATAGAGTGAGTTTTACAGTTTAGTTACAGTACAGTCATTTTCACAAATTTTAGTTTTTTTAACTAAAAATTGTGTTGATAAGCTCATTTCTTTGTTAAAAAATAACTTATAAATGACTGAATTTATACTGTTATTATTTACTGTGCCTAATTTTTTATAATTTTTAGTATGCCATTCAAGTATGTTACCATTTTTACATTTAAGTACCATTTTGAAATGATATGGCTTCGAAACTTTACTGTCATTTACTGTATAATCTCTTTCGAAGTCTATAGTATTTAAAAATGCAATAATTGTAAATTTAATAAGGTGTAAAATAAGACGATTATTTCAGTATTTAACAAAACAAGTAAAAAATTGTAATTATACCTAATATAGATACCTACGCTGTATGTAATTAGAAAACTATGACGCGTATTATGTTTTTGCAGCAGACATTTCATAATTCAGGAAAATATGATGAATTTATGAATCGTATTTAAAACCATTATCAGTAAATGCTACTGAAAATAAAGGAAACATTTCAGGAAACGTTAAAAGATGCGATAAAATGTAGAAAAGTGAAGCTGTGGAACAAAGACATTTATCAAATAGATACTCTAAAACGAGAGAATTCTATTTATATTTTTTTTCCAAAAAATGACAGAAACTATAATTTGTCTGCTAGTTTACTAATGTTCATAAAAATCGTGTAAGCAACCAAAAAAATATGATGATTAAATATCGCTATTCTCGCTTGTTAGTTAAAGTAACTCAAAATTTACAGAATTTTATTAATTTCAATATTATTTACCCATTATTGAATTAAATTGTATACATAATGAAAACCTCATAGTAATGTTTTATAATACAACTCTATGGTATATTGTAACTCAAATATGAGATTTATTTAGCTAAAAAATAGCTGAGTAACGAATATTATTTCAACACAATTGGATGTAGGCTCGTTTTGATAAAAAAATTGTGTTGATTTTGAATGAAAATTTACTCAGTTATAAATAAATCATTCTCTTGAGTGTATTTAATCACTCTACAAGTAAAATTTCTTTACTTAAATATATCCTGATTTATACACAAAGATATTTTCTCTGGTTTTCCGAATGTCGTACTTTTTATACACTTTTTTATTCAATGGTTGTTATGAGTAATTTTGAAGATATTTTATTTTTACAAAAATAGCAAATAAAAGTTGGTTCGGGGAAGCTATCATCCCGTAGTTTTAATAAATGGACGAGTTCGGAGGCAATGCATTATATACGGTGATATTCCGACATTCCGGACGATCTCAAATCGAGAGGCACCGGCGGCGGCGCGGCGGCGGCGGCCGCTGTGGAGATAGGAATCGCCGATAGCAGGTTCGAACATCGGGGCTTACTCTATGCCGCTTCCTATCAGATCATAATTTGCGGTCGTATGAATTATTCGTTCGACCATAAATATTATTATCTCTAATGAAATGCCGTCTGATTAATTGTTCGTCGGTCATTTGGCGCGCAGAGACCAGTACTGTAATTAGTTCCCGATGATAACGTGCACTTACCATTATAGAACATTTGAAGGTACATCTTCTCATAGAAGACTATCGTTCTTAATTAAATAGGCCCAAATTACACAGCCCCACAAAAAAAAGTATCGGATCTGGTATTCAGGTCTGGTATTTCTATGTATTTTTTTCCGATGAATCCGAATCTGCCTTCAGATTTGGCCCAACGGGTCTGAGTTTTCGGGAAAATTCAAAAAACAGGTTAAAATTCACAAAAAACGTCATTTACGATCGACGAAGGTTATAAAAAATCATATTATTCTACCAGCTCACTAGACGTATGATTTTTCACTCGTTTAGTTGCAATTTATCATCAAGCTGGTCCAATTTCATTCAAACACAGAAAATAGATCAAAATGCTTAAAAACGCCATTTATTTGATCTATTTTCTTGTTTTGAATGAAATTGGACCAGTTTGTCTGATAAATTCGAATGAAACGAGTGAAAAATCATACGTCTAGGGAGCTGGTAGAATAATTTGACATTTTATAACTTTCGTCGATCGTAACGTAAATGACGTTTTTTGTGAATTTTGACCTGTTTTTTCAATTTGTCCAAAAACTCAGACCCGTTGGGCCAAATCTGAAGGCAGATTCGGATTCAGCGGAAAAAAATACATGGAAATACAAGGGTCTGAATACCAGATCCGATACTTTTTTTTTGTGGGTCCGTGTTATTAAATTTTTTATCTTCTAACGTTTATGATATTGTAGATCAGTGATTTCCGAGTTTTAAGTAAATTTTAAAATGTAAGTAAGGGTTTAGGGGTGGTTTCTGCAAAGTGTCCTTAAGGAGGCTTATAGGCAGAATTTCTCCAATAATTATACAGGGTGGTTCTAAATCGTGTCAATATTTTCAGGGCGCATATTACAAAACAAATAAGTGAATAACAAGAGGGGAATCACTTTTAAGTTGTACACTATTAGTATTTCCTGAACTAAAAGATATACATGGTTGCTTAAATTACAAGAAAGTTGCACAATTTCATGCCATTTTGGATTATGAAAGGAAATTGGAGATAAAAAGCACCGTTCCTGAAATATCTTGAAAAAACTGAATATTTCTTTTCTTCTGTGCTCTATCTGTTGAAAGGTTAAAATATCTTTCAGGCCTCCTAGATCCTTATGAACTTTCTGATGGACGCCATACCTATTGGATTCTTGCACCATTAGATGAAGCATTAAATTTCGAGGTCAGAGATATAATATATGATAGCTGATGGGTGAAGAGATTTTATTAAGAGCCGAAAACAAATGAAATTTTGGATATATCTATTTAAAACTAAACAAACTATAATTTATTTTTTAAAAAACCAATTGCAATTAGTTTTTTAGGATTTAATGGGAAATTGAAAGAGGGAAAGGTAATGATATTCCAAAAATTAAAATTATTGGATGAAAAAATCCGCCAACATTTTATTAAGAAACCTTAGAGTCAAAGGTAGCCACATAAACATTTGTGAAAGGATTTATTACGATATATTTTTCTTTCACACTTTCTCTTAAATCTAATTGCTTAAACCCTGGAACGAGGATGTTAAAAACATTATTTTGAAATGAAAAAAAAAAAATCAATTTTCATTTAACCTGAAAGCTTAAAAATAAGATTAAAGAATGTTACACGTCTCAAGTCAATTAAATTCTGATAAAAAGGAGGGGGGACGTATTGATTAAAGTTATGTAACCGGCTAAACCTCTGTTTAATGCTCGAGTTACTTTTAAACAAAGAGTGACATGTTTTATTTTTATATGCATTATGACTAAAACAATGCGATAAAACGAATGTGATACAAAATAAAATATTACACAGTCAAACTAAGAACAGTTGCTCAGTCATAAAAGAGGATATTTCAACTTTTCAATAAATAAATAGCGTGCGTTCAAAGTAGCATGACATGTAGCGCTCTAACTGTGCTACATAACGTGTTATATCACTACAATTGACTTTTGTAATAGGTTGTCTTTCATTCTTGGAAGTGCCAGTAAGTATTTGACACATTTGCTGCCTGTCCTAATAACTTTGACCTTTTAATATTATTTCTCACAAAATTGACATCTTATTCTTGAGTTTTGAAATATTTTGTTGAAGTAGCCAATACGTACACATACGAAAAAGTCAGTGCAGTGAGTGATATAGGATGTACCTAAAAATCAGAATATACGATCAGAAAAACAACTGTATCTCCATTTAAAAAGATATGCCCGCAAAAACGATTTTTCTAAGAAAAAGTACTCACTACTATTTTGCAGAAAATGATATAGGAATATGTGAAATATTTCGGAAATAGTCATTCGTTTGTTTATCTTGCGATTTGATCGGAAATTAATTTCACTTGTATTTATTTTCAACAAATTTTTTTAATTACGAATTTGTCAGTACCACAATTTTGTAGCTTTTATTTCGAAATAAACTATAAAATCGTATACTCTGTTTCGAAATTTTTAAATTTAGAAAACAATTATCGTTTAAAAAAAAGACATCTATTTTCAGAGCACACTTCGAAATTGTGGAACTGTGACTATCTTGAACATGAAAACTTTTATTTTGTTGATTATTGTTTGGCTTGTAAAGTGTCAAAAGTACCACATATTATACAGAATGTTCGGAAAAATAAATTTGGGAGAATTCTGTTATATATATGGTTACCACAACACCATCTTCCTTGCTCTCCCACCATTCCAGGATTCAATTGAAATTTCTTTAAAGTGAAATCAAAAGTGAAGAATTTATCTTAAATATAGAGGGTGTACCGGATGCTGATGGCCAAACTTCAGGGGGTTATTATACAAGTAATTTTCAACAAAAAAGTATTATAAGATTTTTTTGGAAAGTTGGTAGTTGCTCTTTTATTTAACATTTTTTGATTTCAAAAAATTTTGTGCCTTTTTTCATAAAAACAAAAATATCTGTTATTCTTACAGCCACATCAAATTTAGACATACCATCGGAAAGAGCGTTAAATTTACTACAAGACGAGCATATATGAGTGCTTAAATAATCTTCTATACCAGGTGCTGTAAAAAGTTAAACGTAATAATTATTGTAAAATGAGCAAAATTAGTGATATCTCCTTATTGGTGGCAACACCAAAAATTTGTTAATGAGGACGTGTTTTTTCTTCAGCAAAAACTATTGTATTTAGTAAGCTCTTCAACGATATATCAACTTTTGAGTTTGCTATTTTTTTTGGCAACAATATCAAGGGCAAAGGTAATAACACCGTAAAAATCGAAAATACACAAACTTTATTGTACTATTTTTATTTTAAGACTGTTTTTTTAAATTAAAGTAACAAAATTCTTGAAAAAATTATTTATAACTAAGTAACATATTTAGAATGACTTAATAATTTTCGATATAAACTCCCCCTTGACGGATACATAAAGCCCACCGTCTCCGCACGGAAACAACTGTGCGACGCACTTCTCCATTTTGCTGTCGAAGTAGCTCCCAACAAGCAAAAATCCTTTGTTCGAGCTTTTCTCGAGTTTCAATTGGTACTTCATATAACAAAGATTTTAATCTACCCCACCAAAAGAAGTCTAACGGAGTTAGATCAGGACTTCGAGGAGGCCACCTAACTGTACCAAAGCGTCCTATCCATCTATCTACATAATGCTCGTTTAGTTATGCCCGAATCTCCCTGCTGTTATGTGCAGGGCAACTATCCATTTGAGGCCAGGAATTAATCCGAAAATTTAAAGGAACCCTCTTCTAATATATTATGCAGTTCATTCTGAAGAAGATCAATAAATGCCTCTGCATTTAATGTATTTTCTAGTATAATTGGTCTAAGAACGTAATTTCCAATTATACCCATCCATACGTTAACTTTGAATCTGTATTGATTATTGGAGGGCCTGACAGCATGAGGATTCACAGGTGCCCACGTATGGTCATTATGATAATTAAATATGCCATCTCTGGTAAATGTTGACTCGTCAGTCCAAATTATATGCTTGTAAAATTGGGGATCTCTATTAGTTTGTTGGATATACCACTGACAAAACTGAACACGTTCTGCCCTATCACGATCCAGTAAACTTTGAACAGGGGTCAAATGATAAGGGTGAAGGTTGTTCCTTCTGAGACTTCTGTGAACTGACGTATGCGAAATTCTCCCAAGTTGTATTGCTGCCCTGCGTGTACTTAATGTGGGAGTTTCTTCAAAAAGCGCTGTTATAATTTGGTCTTGATGACGATTTACTCGATCGGCATTTAGACGATGAGGTCCTGGAACACTGCCTGTTTCTCCCAAAACCCGAAATGTAGTTACAAAAGTTTTTCTGTTTGGAATGCGTCTTTCAGGATAGCGGCGAGAATATTCTGCAACTGCTGCTCTAGAATTTCCATTGCAAACACCATACACAAATAAAATATCTCGATACTCGTTATTTGTGAAAAAACGTGGCATCTTCAATTTAGATACTTAAGTAGGTAATTAACAAGAACACTAAAGTAATTTTATGACTTTGACAGTTGTGTCAATATTGTTTTTCACAGCCGCCTTGGCATTTATCTATCATGAAAGACGCATTCTAAACAAAAACACATTTGTAACAATATTGCGGATTACAGAAGAAAGAGGGAGAGTTAAAAAACAGCTTTTTGAAGAAACTCCCACAAAAACTACACGCATGGAGTAATACGAA